>NW_028133879.1:0-46000 GCF_964662115.1 Mustela nivalis | reverse complement strand
CAGCCACCCCGGTTGCTCCGGCAGAGCCATCAGATCAAAACTGTCTTGTTGCTAGTAGACAATTGGAATGCGAGGCGGGCTTTCAAGGCATCCATCTGCGAATGGTGCTCTAGAGTATTTCCATATGGGATGTCCTGGAGCTGTCCAACAGGTCTCAATTGTCCCGCAGAAGGAATCCTTGAAGGGGGCATCCCACAACTCCCAAGGTGGGAAAACCTCAATGGCCTCGAGATTCCGCTCCCTTCATGAAGCGGCCGTCATGCACAGGAACTCCAACCTGAGCCAACGTCTGATTCTCGCCCTGACTTCAGAAGCATGAGATATTGGTACAGATCTGCAGGGGGTACCTGCCTTGCCTTTGCCCTGAAACCCAAGTCTAGCTTGTCTTCTCACACTTCCGTCCTCACACTCCTGTCCCCGAAGTCCTAAAATTTGACAATTCCGGACCCACAATGCAGCACTCTGCCGGCCCTCTAGAAAAAAAAAAATATTGCCTCATGAGCTACCCAGGCACCTTAAATGAGGATAAACCTACACAGCACTCGACCTTACCCAAATTATATAGTCTAACCTGGGCACTAATGCACTGTCGAACACAACCTGAGCCCGGACCTCCTGACCAACACCCAGAAAGCTAACCGCACACTGAGCACATAAAACCCGCCATGGCCTTAGGTCATCATCTCTTCCCTACCTCAGTTTTCAGGCTTCAGAACCGAGACCTTATCTCCAATCACTGCCCAGGGGTGAATGTGATGCAGAAATCAGTACTCCTCCTTACACATGGCAAGAACCCTTGTGGTTGGCACGTTGTCCAACGTTCAGTGTAGGAGAAAACAGCATTCACCCTGAGGCCCTCCCATTCTTGAGTGAGACGAGGGCATACACACGCATTGTGACCCTCAGCATGAGTCCTGTCCTCTAGTAAGTCCTCAGTGGCTGGATCATTAGATGTCATAATGGGCTTGACATGTCCCTAGGCCCCAATTTTTAACCAGATTTCTGATTGTCCAGTCGCCCATCCCCAGGTCTCTACTCTGGAATCCATCATTTAGTGGGACACCTGAGGTTAAAAAGAAAACAACAACAACAACAACAACAACAACAACAACAACAAAACGGACTTCTTCCAGCCCACAAAATGACCCCAAAATCTTTGGACGGGGCCAAACCACCAGAGAGTAAGACTCGTCCATTTCCCATAAAGTCACCCAGAAATTCCACGACCATGAGTGACACGATATCCAGAGACAAAAACTTGAGCAGGAGCCTCACACTCGCCCTTCTTTCAAATCCCGAAGAGTTCTCCTCATGGTCTGTAGATCAGTCCTGCCATACCTATGTCCCGAAACATAAGCCGAGTTTGTGTTTTCAGACAACTGTCCAAACAGCCCTGGCCTACACAACCTACAGGCTCAGAACCCTGGAGCCAAACCTGAGGACTGTACTTGCCCTCTCCAAGGGAATTGTGTGTGCCCATTCCAATGGCCACAACCCTTCTAATAGGATAAACCTCCAAAGTCCCTGATCCATCTCAATAGTGGTGGCTTCCCAGGAATAAAGGGGCAATCTGAGCCCAAATGAGCACCTACCTGCACTCAGACCCGTAGACAGATGTCCCCAGAGGTGAAAAGGAAAGAACAGGCCCCTAGGCACTAATCAGATCCATTGCTTTGGTTTCCAGGCATCTCTCCTCAGAGGCCTGGATTTCAAAAGCAGCTTATAGCTGTTTCTTGACTCACCCATCAGAAAACATCTCATCTACACATGGGAAACTTGCACGTTGGAGCTGTGTCAAAGCCTCTGTTTTAGAGAACCCTTTAGGGCCCCAGTGCCACCGCTTCATTCCAAGGTCTCCATAGACACAAAAGCAGATTAGGACCCATCCTTAGGGGTGTCCATTTCAACTCAGCGTCCTCGGTTGCTCCCCACAGATCCAGGAGATCTAACCTGTCTTGTTGCTAGGAGACAATTGGAATGCGAGGTGGGCTACGCAGCCATCCATCCTTAGAACCCTGCTCAGAATCATTGGCCTGGAGCCAAGCAACAGGTCTCAATTGACCTGCAGAAGACTCTCTGCTCTTTGGAGCTTCTCACAACTCCCATAGTGGGAAAACCCCCATGGCCTCGTGATGCCCCCCCCCATTCATGAAGGGGCCATCAGGGACAGAAACTCCAACCTGAGCGATCCTCTGATCCTCGCCCTGACTTCAGATGCACGAGATCTCGATTCAGGTCTGTAGATTGTGCCTGCCATGGCCTCACCCAGAAACCTAAGCCTAGCTTGTGTTCTCAGACTTTTGTAGTCAGACTACTGGCCCACAAGCCCTCCAGTTTGGCAATCCAGAACTACAATGCAGCACTCTGCCTGCCCTCCAGAAGAAAAACATTGTCCTCTGGGGCTACCCAGTAACCCCAAATGAGGATCCACCTGCACCGACCTTGGCTGTACCCCAAATACATAGGCTGAACAGGGCACTAATGCCCTTTCTGACACAGCCTGAGCCTGGACTCCCTGGCCCGTCCCAGGCAGCTGGCCGCACACTAAGCACATCGAGCCTCCGTGGCCTTAGGTCATCTTATCTTCCCAACTTCGGTTTCCAAGTTTCAGAACCTAGACCTTATCTCCACTCACTACCCAAGGTTGAAGGTGATGCAGAAATAAGAACTCCTTCCCCATGGCAAGAAACCTTGTGGTTGGCATGTTGTCCAACGTTCAGTGTCATTGAAACCAGTGTGGCCCATGAGGCCCCGCCCATGCTTGCAGGCCACATTGGTTACAAACACACATTGTGACCCTCAGGCTGAGCCCAGTCCTCAAGTAAGGCCACTCAGTGGCTGGATGAATAGATAGCATATTGGGCTTGCCATGCCCCTAGGCCCCAATTTTTAACCATAGTTCGGGTTGTCCCTTCAGTCTTCCCCACTGCTTGGCTTTGGAATTCCTCTTTTGGTGGGACACCTGAGGTAACAATATTGAAATGAGTCCTCCCATCCCACAGATTGACGAAAAGCAATTGGGAATCAGGCCAAATCCTCAGAGAGGAAGATTTGTCCATGGCCCATGAGGCCTCCCCGACATTCCACGGCCATCACTGATACAAAATCCAGAGACAAAAGCCTGAGCAATCGCCTCAGACTCGCACTTTCTTCATATCCTGTAGAGTTTTTCTCATGGTTTGTAGATCTGGCCTGCCATACCTACATCCCCAAACCTAAGCTGAGTTTGTGTTTTCAACTTCTGTCCTCAAAGTCTTGGGCCACACACCTTCCAGGCTGGGCCACTGGAGCCACACATTAGGACTGTGCCTACTAATCCATGGGAATTCTGCCCATTCCATGGTCCAAAATCGTACAAATTAGGAGAAACCTTCAACGACCCAGAGGCCATCCCAATAGTGTGGGTCACCCGGAACAAACAAGCGGTGTCTGACACCAGCTGATAATCGACCTCCACTCATACCATAGATGGATGTACCCAGAGAAGAAGATTGAACCAGACAGGACCCTAGTCCATAATAGGATCCATTGCTTTGGGTTACAGGCATGTGTCCTCAAAAGCCTGATTCCAATACGAGCATAGGGGTTTTCCTGAGGCACCCATCAGAACTCATCTCGTCTCCACAAGGAAACCTGTGCATGGGAGCCATGTCCAAAGCATAGGAGAGTACTTCAGAGTCCCGGTGCCACCGCCCCATTCCAAGGCCCTCATGGACACAAAAACACATTAGGACACATCCTCAGGAAAGTCCATTTCAACTCAGCCACCCAGGTTGCTCCCGCAGAGCCATCAGATCTAATCTGTCTTGTTGCTAGGAGACAATTGGAATTCGAGGCGGGCTTCCCAGGCATCCATCCCCGAACGGTGCTCTGGAGTCATTCCATATGGGATGTCCTGGAGCTGTCCAACAGGTCTCAATTGTCCCGAAGAAGGAATCCTGGAAGGGGGCATTCCACAACTCCCAACGTAGGAAAACCTCAATGGCCTCGAGATTCTGCTCCCTTCATGAAGCAGCCGTCATGCTCAGAAACTCCCGCCTGAGCCAATGTCTGATCCTCGCCCTGACTTCAGATGCATGAGATATTGGTTCAGATCTGCAGGGGGTACCTGCCGTGCCCTCGCCCTGAAACGCAAGTCTAGCTTTTCTTCTAAGACTTCTGCCCTCACACTCCTGGCCCCAAAGCCCTCAAGTTTGGCAATTCCGGACCCACAATGCAGCACTCTGCCTGCCCTCTAGAAAAAAAATTATTGCTCATGAGCTGCCCAGGCACCTTAAATGAGGGTAAACCTACAGAGCACTCGACTTTACCCAAATTATATAGTCTAACCTGGGCACTAATGCACTGTCGAACACAACCCGGAACTCCTGACCAACACCCAGAAAGCTGACCGCACACTGAGCACATAAAACCCGCCATGGCCTTAGGTCATCATCGCTCCCCTACCTCAGTTTTCAGGCTTCAGAACCGAGACCTTATCTCCAATCACTGCCCAGGGGTGAGTCAGATGCAGAAATCAGTACTCCTCCTTACCGATGGCAAGAACCCTTGTGGTTGGCACGTTGTCCAACGATCAGTGTAGGAGAAAACCTGAGGCCCCGCCCATTCTTGAGTGCGACGAGGGCATACACACGCATTGTGACCCTCAGCATGAGTCCTGTCCTCTAGTAAGTCCTCTCAGTGGCTGGACCATTAGATGTCATAATGGTCTTGACATGTCTCTAAGCCCCAATTTTTAACCAGATTTCTGATTGTCCAGTCGCCCCTCCTAGGGCTCTACTCTGATATCCCTCATTTGGTGGGACACCTGAGATTAAAAAAGAAAACAACAACAACAACAACAACAAAATAAAACGGACTTCTTCCAGCCCACAGAATGAACCCAAACTCTTTGGACGGGGCCAAACCACCAGAGAGTAAGACTCGTCCATTTCCCATGAAGTCACTCAGAAATTCCACGACCATGAGTGACACGATATCCAGAGACAAAAACTTGAGCAGGAGCCTCACACTCGCCCTTCTTTCAAATCCCGAAGAGTTCTCCTCATGATCTGTAGATCAGTCCTGCCAAACATATGACCTGAAACATAAGCCGAGTTTGTGTTTTCAGACAACTGTACAAAAAGGGCTGGACTACACAACCTACAGGCTCAGGCCCCTGGAGCCAAACCTGAGGACTTACTTGCCCTCTCCAAGGGAATTGTGTGTGCCCATTCCAATGGCCACAACCCTTCTAATAGGATAAACATCCAAAGTCCCTGATGTATCTCAATAGTGGTGGCTTCCAGGAAAAACAGGGTCAATCTGAGCCCAAATGAGCCCCTACCTGCACTCAGACCCATAGACAGATGTCCTCAGAGGTAAAAAGGAAAGAACAGGCCCCTAGGCACTAATCAGATCCATTGCTTTGGTTTCCAGGCATCTCTCCTCACATTCTTGGATTTCAAAAGCAGCATATAGCTGTTTCTTGACTCACCCATCAGAAAACATCTCATCTACACATGGGAAACTTGCACGTTGGAGCTGTGTCAAAGCCTCTGTTTAGGAGAACCCTTTAGGCCCCAGTGCCACCGCTTCATTCCAAGGTCTCCATAGACACAAAAGCACGTTAGGACCCATCCCCAGGGGTGTCCATTTCAACTCAGTGTCCTCGGTTGCTCCCCACAGATCCAGGAGATCTAACCTGTTTTGTTGCTAGGAGACAATTGGAATGCGAGGTGGGCTACCCAGCCACCCATCCTTAGAACCATGCTCAGAATCATTGGCCTGGAGCCAAACAACAGGTCTCAATTGTCCTGCAGAAGACTCTCTGCAGTTTGGAGCTTCTCACAACTCCCATCATGGGAAAACCACCATGGCCTCGTGATGCCCTCCCATTCATGAAGGGGCCATCAGGGACAGAAACTCCAACCTGAGCGATCGTCTGATCCTCGCCCTGACTTCAGATGCACGAGATCTCGATTCAGGTCTGTAGATTGTGCCTGCCATGGCCTCACCCAGAAACCTAAGCCTAGCTTGTGTTCTCAGACTTTTGTCGTCAGACTACTGGCCCACAAGGCCTCCAGTTTGGCAATCCAGAACTACAATGCAGCACTCTGCCTGCCCTCCAGATAAAAAACATTGTCCTCTGGGGCTACCCTTTAACCCCAAATGAGGATCAACCTGCACCGACCTTGGCTGTACCCCAAATACATAGGCTGACCAGAGCACTAATGCCCTTTCTGACACAGCCTGATCCTGGACCCCCTGGCCCCTCCCAGACAGCTGGCCGCACACTGATCACATCGAGCCGCCATGGCCTTAGGTCGTCATCTCTTCCCAACCTCGGTTTTCAGGTTTCAGAACCTAGACCTTATCTCCAATCACTGTCCATGTTGAAGGTGATGCAGAAATCAGAACTCCTTCCCCATGGCAAGAAACCTTGTGGTTGGCATGTTGTCCAACGTTCAGTGTCATTGAAACCAGTGTGGCCCATGAGGCCCCGCCCATGCTTGCAGGCCACATTGGTTACAAACACACATTGTGACCCTCAGGCTGAGCCCAGTCCTCAAGTAAGGCCACTCAGTGGCTGGATGAATAGATAGCATATTGGGCTTGCCATGCCCCTAGGCCCCAATTTTTAACCATAGTTCGGGTTGTCCCTTCAGTCTTCCCCACTGCTTGGCTTTGGAATTCCTCTTTTGGTGGGACACCTGAGGTAACAATATTGAAATGAGTCCTCCCATCCCACAGATTGACGAAAAGCAATTGGGAATCAGGCCAAATCCTCAGAGAGGAAGATTTGTCCATGGCCCATGAGGCCTCCCCGACATTCCACGGCCATCACTGATACAAAATCCAGAGACAAAAGCCTGAGCAATCGCCTCAGACTCGCACTTTCTTCATATCCTGTAGAGTTTTTCTCATGGTTTGTAGATCTGGCCTGCCATACCTACATCCCCAAACCTAAGCTGAGTTTGTGTTTTCAACTTCTGTCCTCAAAGTCTTGGGCCACACACCTTCCAGGCTGGGCCACTGGAGCCACACATTAGGACTGTGCCTACTAATCCATGGGAATTCTGCCCATTCCATGGTCCAAAATCGTACAAATTAGGAGAAACCTTCAACGACCCAGAGGCCATCCCAATAGTGTGGGTCACCCGGAACAAACAAGCGGTGTCTGACACCAGCTGATAATCGACCTCCACTCATACCATAGATGGATGTCCCCAGAGAAGAAGATTGAACCAGACAGGACCCTAGTCCATAATAGGATCCATTGCTTTAGGTTACAGGCATGTGTCCTCAAAAGCCTGATTCCAATACGAGCATAGGGGTTTTCCTGAGGCACCCATCAGAACTCATCTCGTCTCCACAAGGAAACCTGTGCATGGGAGCCATGTCCAAAGCATAGGAGAGTACTTCAGAGTCCCGGTGCCACCGCCCCATTCCAAGGCCCTCATGGACACAAAAACACATTAGGACACATCCTCAGGAAAGTCCATTTCAACTCAGCCACCCAGGTTGCTCCCGCAGAGCCATCAGATCTAATCTGTCTTGTTGCTAGGAGACAATTGGAATTCGAGGCGGGCTTCCCAGGCATCCATCCCCGAACGGTGCTCTGGAGTCATTCCATATGGGATGTCCTGGAGCTGTCCAACAGGTCTCAATTGTCCCGAAGAAGGAATCCTGGAAGGGGGCATTCCACAACTCCCAACGTAGGAAAACCTCAATGGCCTCGAGATTCTGCTCCCTTCATGAAGCAGCCGTCATGCTCAGAAACTCCCGCCTGAGCCAATGTCTGATCCTCGCCCTGACTTCAGATGCATGAGATATTGGTTCAGATCTGCAGGGGGTACCTGCCGTGCCCTCGCCCTGAAACGCAAGTCTAGCTTTTCTTCTAAGACTTCTGCCCTCACACTCCTGGCCCCAAAGCCCTCAAGTTTGGCAATTCCGGACCCACAATGCAGCACTCTGCCTGCCCTCTAGAAAAAAAATTATTGCTCATGAGCTGCCCAGGCACCTTAAATGAGGGTAAACCTACAGAGCACTCGACTTTACCCAAATTATATAGTCTAACCTGGGCACTAATGCACTGTCGAACACAACCCGGAACTCCTGACCAACACCCAGAAAGCTGACCGCACACTGAGCACATAAAACCCGCCATGGCCTTAGGTCATCATCGCTCCCCTACCTCAGTTTTCAGGCTTCAGAACCGAGACCTTATCTCCAATCACTGCCCAGGGGTGAGTCAGATGCAGAAATCAGTACTCCTCCTTACCGATGGCAAGAACCCTTGTGGTTGGCACGTTGTCCAACGATCAGTGTAGGAGAAAACCTGAGGCCCCGCCCATTCTTGAGTGCGACGAGGGCATACACACGCATTGTGACCCTCAGCATGAGTCCTGTCCTCTAGTAAGTCCTCTCAGTGGCTGGACCATTAGATGTCATAATGGTCTTGACATGTCTCTAAGCCCCAATTTTTAACCAGATTTCTGATTGTCCAGTCGCCCCTCCTAGGGCTCTACTCTGATATCCCTCATTTGGTGGGACACCGGAGGTTAAAAAAGAAAACAACAACAACAACAACAACAAAATAAAACGGACTTCTTCCAGCCCACAGAATGAACCCAAACTCTTTGGACGGGGCCAAACCACCAGAGAGTAAGACTCGTCCATTTCCCATGAAGTCACTCAGAAATTCCACGACCATGAGTGACACGATATCCAGAGACAAAAACTTGAGCAGGAGCCTCACACTCGCCCTTCTTTCAAATCCCGAAGAGTTCTCCTCATGATCTGTAGATCAGTCCTGCCAAACATATGACCTGAAACATAAGCCGAGTTTGTGTTTTCAGACAACTGTACAAAAAGGGCTGGACTACACAACCTACAGGCTCAGGCCCCTGGAGCCAAACCTGAGGACTTACTTGCCCTCTCCAAGGGAATTGTGTGTGCCCATTCCAATGGCCACAACCCTTCTAATAGGATAAACATCCAAAGTCCCTGATGTATCTCAATAGTGGTGGCTTCCAGGAAAAACAGGGTCAATCTGAGCCCAAATGAGCCCCTACCTGCACTCAGACCCATAGACAGATGTCCTCAGAGGTAAAAAGGAAAGAACAGGCCCCTAGGCACTAATCAGATCCATTGCTTTGGTTTCCAGGCATCTCTCCTCACATTCTTGGATTTCAAAAGCAGCATATAGCTGTTTCTTGACTCACCCATCAGAAAACATCTCATCTACACATGGGAAACTTGCACGTTGGAGCTGTGTCAAAGCCTCTGTTTAGGAGAACCCTTTAGGGCCCCAGTGCCACCGCTTCATTCCAAGGTCTCCATAGACACAAAAGCACGTTAGGACCCATCCCCAGGGGTGTCCATTTCAACTCAGTGTCCTCGGTTGCTCCCCACAGATCCAGGAGATCTAACCTGTTTTGTTGCTAGGAGACAATTGGAATGCGAGGTGGGCTACCCAGCCACCCATCCTTAGAACCATGCTCAGAATCATTGGCCTGGAGCCAAACAACAGGTCTCAATTGTCCTGCAGAAGACTCTCTGCAGTTTGGAGCTTCTCACAACTCCCATCATGGGAAAACCAGCATGGCCTCGTGATGCCCTCCCATTCATGAAGGGGCCATCAGGGACAGAAACTCCAACCTGAGCGATCGTCTGATCCTCGCCCTGACTTCAGATGCACGAGATCTCGATTCAGGTCTGTAGATTGTGCCTGCCATGGCCTCACCCAGAAACCTAAGCCTAGCTTGTGTTCTCAGACTTTTGTCGTCAGACTACTGGCCCACAAGGCCTCCAGTTTGGCAATCCAGAACTACAATGCAGCACTCTGCCTGCCCTCCAGATAAAAAACATTGTCCTCTGGGGCTACCCTTTAACCCCAAATGAGGATCAACCTGCACCGACCTTGGCTCTACCCCAAATACATAGGCTGACCAGGGCACTAATGCCCTTTCTGACACAGCCTGAGCCTGGACCCCCTGGCCCCTCCCAGACAGCTGGCCGCACACTGATCACATCGAGCCGCCATGGCCTTAGGTCGTCATCTCTTCCCAACCTCGGTTTTCAGGTTTCAGAACCTAGACCTTATCTCCAATCACTGTCCATGTTGAAGGTGATGCAGAAATCAGAACTCCTTCCCCATGGCAAGAAACCTTGTGGTTGGCATGTTGTCCAACGTTCAGTGTCGTTGAAACCAGTGTGGCTAATGAGGCCCCGCCCATGCTCACGGGCCACATTGGTCACAAACACACATTGTGACCCTCAGGCTGAGCCCAGTCCTCAAGTAAGGCCACTCAGTGGCTGTATGAAGAGATAGCATATTGGGCTTGCCATGCCCCTAGGCCCCATGTTTAACCATAGTTCGGATTGTCCCTTCAGTCTTCCCCACGGCTTTGCTTTGGAATTCCTCTTTTGGTGGGACACCTGAGGTAACAAAACTGAAATGAGTCCTCCCATCCCACAGATTGACGAAAAGCACTTTGGAATCGGGCCAAATCCTCAGAGAGGAAGATTCGTCCATGGCCCATGAGGCCTCCCCGACATTCCACGGCCATCACTGATACAAAATCCAGAGACAAAAGCCTGAGCAATCGCCACAGACCTGCACTTTCTTCACATCCTATAGAGTTCTTCTCATGGTTTGTAGATCGGTCCTGCCATACCTACGTCCCCAAACCTAAGCTGAGTTTCTGTTTTCAGACTTCTGTCCTCAAAGTCTTGGGCCACACACCCTCCAGGCTGGGCCCCTGGAGCCACACATTAGGACTGTGCCTACCAATCCATGGGATTTCTGCCCATTCCATGGTCCAAAATCGTACAAATTAGGAGAAACCTCCAACGACCCTTAGGCCATCCCAATAGTGTGGGTCACCCGGAACAAACAGGGGTGTCTGACACCTGCCGATAATCGACCTCCACTCATACCATAGATGGATGTCCCCAGAGTAGAAGATTGAACCAGACAGGACCCTAGGCCATAATAGGATCCATTGCTATGGGTTACAGGCATGTGTCCTCAAAAGCCTGATTCCAATACGAGCATAGGGGTTTTCCTGAGGCACCCATCAGAACTCATCTCGTCTCCACAAGGATACCTGTGCATGGGAGCCATGTCCAAAGCTTAGGAGAGTACTTCAGGGTCCCGGTGCCACCGCCCCATTCCAAGGCCCTCATGGACACAAAAACACATTAGGACACATCCTCAGGAAAGTCCATTTCAACTCCGCCACCCCGGTTGCTCCGGCAGAGCCATCAGATCTAAACTGTCTTGTTGCTAGAAGACAATTGGAATGCGAGGCGGGCTTCCCAGGCATCCATCCGCGAACGGTGCTCTGGAGTCATTCCATATGGGATGTCCTGGAGTTGTCCAACAGGTCTCAATTGTCCGAAAGAAGGAATCCTGGAAGGGGGCATCCCACAACTCCCAACGTGGGAAAACCTCAATGGCCTCGAGATTCCGCTCCCTTCATGAAGCGGCCGTCATGCTCAGAAACTCCCAACTGAGCCAACGTCTGATCCTCGCCCTGACTTCAGATGCATGAGATATTGGTTCAGATCTGCAGGGGGTACCTGCCGTGCCCTCGCCCTGAAACCCAAGTCTAGCTTGTCTTCTCAGACTTCCATCCTCACACTCCTGGCCCCGAAGCCCTCAAGTTTGGCAATTCCGGACCCACAATGCAGCACTCTGCCTGCCCTCTAGAAAAAAAAATTATTGCCTCATGAGCTGCCCAAGCACCTTAAATGAGGGTAAACCTACACAGCACTCGACTTTACCCAAATTATATAGTCTAACCTGGGCACTAATGCACTGTCGAACACATCCTGAGCCCGGACCTCCTGACCAACACCCAGAAAGCTGACCGCACACTGAGCACATAAAAACCTCCATGGCCTTAGGTCATCATCTCTTCCCTACCTCAGTTTTCAGGCTTCAGAACCGAGACCTTATCTCCAATCACTGCCCAGGGGTGAGTCTGATGCAGAAATCAGAACTCCTCCTTACCCATGGGAAGAACCCTTGTGGTTGGCACGTTGTCCAACGTTCAGTGTAGGAGAAACCCTGAGGACCCGCCCATTCTTGAGTGCGACGAGGGCATACACACGCATTGTGACCCTCAGCATGAGTCCTGTCCTCTAGTAAGTCCACTCCTTGGCTGGACCATTAGATGTCATAATGGGCTTGACATGTCCCTAAGCCCCAATTTTTAACCAGATTTCTGATTGTCCAGTCGCCCCTCCCAAGGGCTCTACTCTGGAATCCCTCATTTGGTGGGACACCTGAGGTTAAAAAAGAAAACAACAACAACAACAACAAAAAACGGACTTCTTCCAGCCCACAGAATGACCCCAAACTCTTTGGACGGGGCCAAACCACCAGAGAGTAAGACTCGTCCATTTCCCATGAAGTCACCCAGAAATTCCACGACCATGAGTGACACGATATCCAGAGACAAAAACTTGAGCAGGAGCCTCACACTCGCCCTTCTTTCAAATCCCAAAGGGTTCTCCTCATGGTCTGTAGATTAGTCCTGCCATACCTATGACCCAAAACATAAGCCGAGTTTGTGTTTTCAGACAACTGTCCAAACAGCCCTAGCCTACACAACCAACAGGCTCAGGCCCCTGGAGCCAAACCTGAGGACTGTACTTGCCCTCTCCAAGGGAATTGTGTGTGCCCATTCCAATGGACACAACCCTTCTAATAGGATAAACCTCCAAAGTCCCTGATCCATCTCAATAGTGGTGGCTTCCCAGGAAAAACAGGGGCATTCTGAGCACTACAGAGCACCTCCCTGCACTCAGACCCATAGACACATGTGCCCAGAGGTAAAAAGGAAAGAAGAGGCCCCTAGGCACTAATCAGATCCATTGCTTTGGTTTCCAGGCATCTCTCCTCAGAGGCCTGGATTTCAAAAGCAGCATATAGCTGTTTCTTGACTCACCCAACAGAAAACATCTCATCTACACATGGGATTCTTGCACGTTGGAGCTGTGTCAAAGCCTCTGTTTAGTAGAACTCTTTAGGGCCCAAGTGCCACCGCTTCATTCCAAGGTCTCCTTAGACACAAAAGCACATTAGGACCCATGCCCAGGGGTGTCCATTTCAATGCAGCGTCCTCGGTTGCTCCCCACAGATCCAGGAGATCTAACCTGTCTTGTTGCTACGAGACAATTGGAATGCGAGGTGGGCTACCCAGCCATCCATCCTTAGAACCCTGCTCAGAATCATTGGCCTGGAGCCAAACAACAGGTCTCAATTGTCCTGCAGAAGACTCTCTGCAGTTTGGAGCTTCTCACAACTCCCATCGTGGGAAAACCTCCATGGCCTGGTGATCCCCCCCCCATTCATGAAGGGGCCATCAGGGACAGAAACTCCAACCTGAGCGATCGTCTGATCCTCGCCCTGACTTCAGATGCATGAGATCTCGATTCAGGTCTGTAGATTGTGCCTGCCATGGCCTCATCCAGAAACCTAAGCCTAGCTTGTGTTCTCAAACTTTTGTCGTCAGACTACTGGCCCACAAGCCCTCCAGTTTGGCAATCCAGAACTACAATGCAGCACTCTGCCTGCCCTCCAGAAGAAAAACATTGTCCTCTGGGGCTACCAGTAACCCCAAATGAGGATCAACCTGCACCGACCTTGGCTGTACCCCAAATACATAGGCTGACTAGGGCACTAATGCCCTTTCTGACACAGCCTGAGCCTGGACTTTCTGGCCCGTTCCAGACAGCTGGCCGCACACTGAGCACATCAAGCCGCCATGGCCTTAGGTCGTCATCTCTTCCCAACCTCGGATTTCAGGCTTTAGATTCTAAAACTTACCTCCAATCACTGCCCAGGGTTGAACAGGATGCAGAAATCAGAACTCCTTCCCCATGGCAAGATACCTTGTGGTTGGCATGTTGTCCAACTTTCAGTGTAGTTGAATCCAGTGTTGCCCATGAGGCCCCGCCATGCTCGCAGGCTACATTGGTCACAAACACACATTGTGACCCTCAGCCTGACCAAAGTCCTCAAGTAAGGCCTCTCAGTGGCTGGATGAAGAGATAGCATATTGGGCTTGCCATGCCCCTAGTCCCAATTTTGAACCATAGTTCTGGTGGTCCCTTCAGTCTTCCCCACGGCTTTACTTTGGAATTCCTCTTTTCGAGGGACACCTGAGGTAACAAAACTGAAAAGAGTCCTCCCATCCCACAGTTTGACGAAAAAAAATTGGGAATCGGGCGAAATCTTCATAGAGGTAGATTCGTCCATGGCCCATGAAGCATCCCCGACATTCCACGGCCATTGCTGATACAAATTCCAGAGACAAATGCCTGAGCAAGCACCTCAGACTCGCTCTATATTCATATCTTCATGAGTTCTTCTCATGGTTTGTATATTGGGCCTGCCATACCGACGTCCCCCAAAAAAGCTGAGTTTGTGTATCGGAATCACAATCAGAACTCTGCCTTCCACATGGCTGTAATGCTTGTTCTTCACATGGAGTCACACCTTTACGTGGGGAACCCTTCATGGCCCCTATTGCCACGCCAAAACATGAGTGCTGCTTGGGCACAAATTCACACTGTGACCCTAGCATGAGCCCCATGTCAAAGAAAGGCCTGTCAGGTTCGGGACGAAGATCCTGCATATAATCCCTGCCATGCCTATAGGCACCCAGGACTAACTAGATGGTGTGTATTCCAATTGAAGGAACCCACTGCTGTGCTCTAGAGTCCCTCTCCTGGGGGGTCCTTTCTGGCAGAAAACAGTACTCTTCACTTCCCACAGAATGAACCCAAACACTTGGGAGCTTGGACAATCCCCCGAGAGGAAGGCTCTTCCTCGGCCCCTGAGGCAACCCCTACCCTGACCGGACACTGTGAACGCAACACCCAGAGACAAAAGCCTGAGCAACTGCCTCCCACTTGCCCTCCTTTGATATCCAGAGAATCTCCCCTCACGGACTGGAGATCAGGCCTGCCATTACCTTGGCCCCTTCCTGAGCCCAGTTTGCTTTTTCAGACATCTGTCCCCAAAGCCCTGGCAAACACAGCCTCTAGGCTGGGTCCTCTGGAGCCATACCACAGGACCGTGCCTGCTCTCTCCTGGGAAACTGTGTCCATTAATTTGGACACACACCTCCAGAATATGAGAAACCTCAAGGCCCCCGAGGACATCCCACTACTGGCAGCCTCCCTGGACACACAGGGGCATTCCAACACAAGCTGAGCAGCTACCTCCAAGAAGGCATGCACAAGATGTCAACAGAGATAGAAGGTTGAGCCGGACAGGCCCTTAGGCCATAATCTCAACTCTTGCTTTGGGTTCCAGGTGTTACTCCTCAGAGGCTTTGGTTCGAAGAAAAGGATATGGGGCTTTCCTGAGGCACTGAACAGAACTCCTCTCGTCTCCACATGGGAAGCTTCCTTGTTGGAGCTGTGTCAAACACCTCAGTTTGGAAAACCCTGCAGAGTCCCTGAGCCACCTCCACATTCCAAGCTCTCCCAGACCACCAAGCCACAGTAGGACTCATCTTCAGGAGAGTCCATTTCAACTCTCCCCTATGGGTAGCTCAGCCAGGAGCCTGCAGATTGAGCCTGCCTTGTCCTGACTAAAGAGTGGGAATATGAGGTGGCGTTCCCAGGCATCCATGCTTAGACATCTGCTCTCGAGTCTTTCCGTATGGGGCCTCCTGGAACCATCCAATAGTTCTCGACTGTCGTGCAGAAGGAAAGCTTGAGGTTTGGAGTAGTTCAAAAATCCCATCGTAGGCAAACCTCCCTGGTTTCATGAAGCCCCCACACCCTTCAGGAAGAGGCCATGCTGGACAAAAACTCTAGCCTGAGGCACGTCTCATAGTTGACATGACCTAAGGGCAGGAGATCTCGATTCAGCCTCTGCAGACTGGCCCTGCCGTGCCCTCGGTCCCAAACCTCATGCTAGCTTGTGTTTTCCGACTTCCTTCCTCACACTCCTGGCAAACAAGCCCTACGGATTAGGAACTCCAGAACCACAACCCAGCCCAGTATCTGCCCAAAGGAAGAAAAAGGATTCCCTGTGGGGCTCTCCAGAAAACCCAGATGAGGATCAACCTGCTCGGGCCTCGACGGTCCCCGAACTGGATAGGATGCTCTGGGCACTCATGCTCTGTCTGAAACAGCCTGAAGCCAGACGTCCAGACAGACAAGGAGACAGATGGCCGCACACCCAGCACTTCGGACACGCCATGGTCTTATGCCGTCACCTCTTCCTAACCTTGGTTTTCAGATATCTGAACCTAGACATTATATCAATTCTCCACACAGCTGGGTATCGCAAGCACAAAACAGAACTCCTCCTTCCCCATGGCTGTCAAGCTTGATCTTGGCATGGAGTCACACCTTCAGGGTGGGAGAAAACTTCATGGCCCCTGATGCCACGCCCAAACTTGAGTGCTGCTTGGGCACAAATTCACACTGTGACCCTCAGCATGAGCCCCATGTCAAAGAAAGGCCTGACAGGGCCTGGACCAAGAGCCCTCATATGGGGCTTGCCAAGCCCCTATGCACCCAATCCTCACCAGTGTTTGAGTTTTACAGTCGCCCCACCTGTACCTGGGCTCTGCTCTGGAATCCCTTTCTTGGAGAGACACATGAGCAAGACAACACGACTCCACCCTTCCCTCAAAATGACCCCAATCTCTTGGGAGCTGGGACAAATCCCCAGAGAGGGATACTCGTCCACAGTCCCTGAAGCCACCGCTCCAATCCACGGCTATCCCGGACACAACATCCAGAGACAAAAGCCTGAAGAAACGCCTTCCAATCGCCCTTGTTTCAGAGGCCCAGGAGTTCCCTCTCGGGCTGTACATCCGGCCTGTCATACCTTCGGCGCCACTCATAAGCTGATTTGTGTTTTAAGACTTCTGTGCCCACAGCATGGACCCACACAAGCTCCAGGCTAGGGCCTCTGAAGCCACAGCGAAAGATTGTGCCGGCCCTCTATAAGGAAAGTGTGTCCAATCCATTGACCACAACCCTACAGTTTAGGGAAAAGCTCCAAGGCCCCTGAGGCCATCAATAGGTAGGCCACCCTGGACTAAGAGGGGCTCTCTGACACCAGCAGAGCAACTATCTCCACTTAGATTCACAGACAATGTCCCCAGAGACAGAAGGTTGAAATGGACAGGCCCCCAGGCCCTAATATGAACCTTAGCTTTATTTCCATGTGTCCGTTCTCAGAGGACTTTTTCGTAGACCAGCACATGGGGCTTTTCTGAGGCACCAAACCAAGCATCTCTCGTCTCCACATGGGCAGCTTTCTTACTGGGGATGTATCAAACCCTTCAGGTAGGAGAGTTCCGCAAGGCCACCGAACAACCAGCACATTCCAAGGTCTCCATGGACGCAAACACACATTATGACGCATCCTCAGGAGAGGCCATTTCAACTCAGCCCCCTGGGTAGCGTGACCCAGAGGCAGCAGATCAAACATATCTTGTCGCTAATGGCCAATTGGAATGCGAGGAATGCTGTACAGGGATCCATCCTTCGAACCCTGCTCTCCAGTCCTTCCATATGGTATGTCCTGGAGCCATGCAACAGGACTCGAATGTCCCGCAGAAGGAAACCTTGTGGTTTGGGGCAACCTGCAAACTCAGCGTGGGAAAACTTCCTTGGCCTCATGAGGCCCCCGCTTCATGAAGGTGCCATCATGGACACATACTCCAGCCTTAGCCAACGTCTGATCCTCAGCCTGACTTCAGATGCAGGAGATTTTGATTCAGCCTCTGCCGATTGGGCCTGCTCTGCCCTTGGCTCCAATCCTCACCCTAGCTTGTGTTTTCAGACTTCCGTCCTCACACTCCTGGCCCACAAACCCTCCCTACTGGGAATTCTGGGGCTACACTGAAGCACTCTGCCTGCCTCCCAAGAGAAAAACATTGTCTATGGTGCTGCCCAGAAACCCCAAATGAGGATCAAACTGCTTGGCCCTCGGCAACATCCCAATTGCATAGGCTACCTTAAACACTGATGCTCTGTCACAAATAGCCTGAGCCCAGACTTTCCAAAAGACACCGACACAGCTGGCTGCACACCCAGCACATTGGACCCGCCACTGCCTTAGGCCACCATCCATTCCCAACCTGGGTTTTCAGTCATCGGATCCTAGACCTTATCTCCAATCCCTGCACAGGGGGAACCTGATGCACAAGTCAGAACCCCTCCTTCCCCATGGCAAGAAACCTTGCTGCTGGCCGTGAGTCAAACCTTCAGTGTAGGAGAAAACGGCAAACCTGCCGGGCCTCATGAAGCCCCCCATATCTTTCAGGGAGAGGCCATCATGGACAAAAACTCTTGCTTGAAGCACGTCTCATAGTAGATATGACCGCAATGCAGGAAATCTTGATTCAGCCTCTGCAGAGTGGCCTGCCGTGCCCTCGGCCCAAACCTCACGCTAGCTTGTGTTTTCAGACTTCCTTCCTCGCACTCCTGGCAAACAATCCCTCCAGAGTAGGATTTGCAGAACCACAAGCCAGCCCAGTGACTGCCCACCGGTAGAAAACGTTTCCTTGTGGAGCTCTCCATAAAACTCAGATGAGGATCAACCTGCTCTTGCCTCGACGGCACTCAGATTTGATAGGCTGCTCTGGGCACTAATGCTCTGCCTTTCACAGCCTGATGCCAGACGTCCAGATAGGCAAGGAGACAGCTGGCCACACACCTAGCACTTCTGACACGCCATGGTCTTATGCCGTTATCTCTTCCTAACCTTGGTTTTCCGATATCTAAACCCAGATATTATATCAATTCCCCACACAGTTGGGCATCTGAAGCACAAATCAGAACTCCTTCTTCCCCATGGCTGTAAGGCTTGCTCTTGGCATGGAGTCACACCTTCAGGGTGGGAGAAATCTTCATTTCCCCTGAAACCACGCCCAAACTTGAGTGCTGCCTTGGGCACAAATTCACTCTGTGACCCTCAGCATGAGCCCAATATCAAAGAAAGGCCTGTCAGGGCCTTGACCAAGAGCCCGCATATGGGGCGTGCCAAGCCCCTATACACCCAATCCTCACCAGTGTTTGAGTTTTCCAGTCTCCCCCCCGTTCCTGGGGCTCTGCTCTGGAATCACTTTCTTGGAGAGACACATGAGCCAGACAACAGGACTCCACCCTTCCCACAAAATGACCCCAAACTCCTGTTAGCTGGGACAAATCCCCAGAGAGGGATACTTGTCCACAGTCACTGAGGCCACCCCCTAAAATCTATGGCTATCCTGGACGCATCCAGAGACAAAAGCCTGAAGGAATCTCGCCCTTGATTCACAAGCCAAGGAGCTCACTCTCTATCTGTACATCCGGCCTGCCATACCCTCGGCGCCACTCATAAGCTGAGTTTGTGTTTTCAGACTTCTGTGCCCACAGCCTGGACCCACACACCCTCCAGGCTAGGGCATCTGGAGCCACAGCGAAAGATTGTGCCTGCCCTCTCCAAGGAAAATGTGCCCAATCCATTGACCACAACCCTACAGGTTAGGGAAAAGCTCCAAGGCCCCTGAGGCCATCCTGATAGTGTAGGCTGCCCTGGACTAAAAGGGGCACTCTGACACCAGCTGAGCCATTATCACCACTTAGACTCTCAGACAGTGTCCCCAGAGACAGAAGATTGAAATGGACAGGCCCTTAGGCCCTAATATGAACCTTAGCTTTAGTTTTCATGTGTCTGTCCTCAGAGGACTGGTTTCGTATACCAGCATATTAGGTTTTTCTGAGGCTCCAAACCAAACCTCTCTCGTCTCCACATGGAGTGCTTTCTTACTGGATCTGTATCAAACCCTTCTGGTCGGAGAATTCCGCAGGGCCACAGTACAACCATCACATTCCAAGGTCTCCATGGACAGAAACACACATTATGACGCATCCTCAGGAGAGGCCATTTCAACTCAGCCCGCTGGTTAGCTTGCCCTAGAGCCAGCAGATCAAACATATCTTGTCGTTAATGGCCAAAGGGAATGCGAGGCATGCTGTTCAGGGATCCATCCTTTGAACCCTCCTCTTCAGTCCTTCCGTATGGTATGTACTGTAGCCACTCAACAGGACTCGACTGTCTTGCAGAAGGAAACCTTGTGGTTTGTGGCAACCTCCAAACTCAGCGTGGGAAAATTTCGTTGGCCTCATGAGGCACCTGCTTCATGAAGGTGCTATCAAGGGCACAATCCAACCTCAGCCAACGTCTGATCCTCAGCCTGACTTCAGATGCATGAGATATCCTTTCAGCCTTTGCAGAGTGTGCCTGCTCCCAACCTCACCCTATCTTTTGTTTTCAGACTCTACCCTAGCACTTCTGGCCCAAAAGCCCTCATGATTGGGAATTCTGGTTCCAGAATGAAGGACTCTGCCTGCCCCCCAAAGAAAAACATTGTCTATGGCATTGCTCAGAAACCCCAAATGAAAATCAACCTGCTCAGCCCTCGGCAACACCCCAATTGCATAGGCTACCCTAAACACTATGCTCTGTCTTACATAGCCTGACCCCAGACCTTGTGAGAGACATTGAGACAGTTGGCTTCACACCCAGCACATCGAGCCTGCCATGGGTTAGGCCATTTCATCCCTTCCCATTGACCTGGGTGTCTTCCTGGAGGTATATTCTGAGGCTGTGTCAGACTATGCATTTTTTCTGGAGCTTCCTATGGAATTGGGGTGGTATTAGGGGCCTTGCAATTTTCTCTTAATCTGGTGGGTTGGGAAACTGAGACAGGCTGACATTCCTTGGGAGAGCTGGCCCAGTGCTGTTGTGTGTTCCTGGAGGCCCCATCCTGGAGGGCATATGGGTCAGGACTCTGGGTCCAAAGTCTTCAGACACAAACTCGGGTAAGAGTTAAGCTCGAGGTGATGGCAGACCCAATCTGCAGACCCTGAGCGAAGCATCTCCAGATATGAAATTCGGACGGCTGTGAGGCAGGAGCACAGTCTTTTCTGTCTGACTTGTTTGTCTATGATGGCCACGAAATGGAGGGGTGGCCTCATGGGTCCATGTGAGATTCTACCTCTCTGGGAATTCTGCTCGGCACCCAAGAGTTTGGTGTATTTCTGGGGGATGGGAGGAGCGCAGTTTTCTGAGTCAGGGATCCCGTCCAAACAGCCATTCCAGAGATGGGTCCTGGGTTCTGGAGCCTCGATCACCGCAACAAGGCTTAGGATTTGGGCCTAGGGTCCTGCTCTATGTTTTCCTGGTACAGCTCCCGAGTGTTCTTGTTGGAAATGGGTATCATTCTGAGGGTCACAATGCCTGTTTTTGCCCAGATGCCCATGCTGAGTGGGTGTGACCTCATGGGCTATGCACTTGGCTCCCACTCTGAGGGTTGGACTGCCATCTCAACATTCAGTTTTCCTGCCATGGGGAAGGAGGGGTACTTTTTTATGCTTCAGGTTCCCCCATGGGCAGGAATTTGAGCTAAGTTCTGGGACAGGGGCCTGAATACCCAGTTCACTTTGAGATGAGGTCCTCGGGCCAAGGCAGGAACCACCTGCAGAAAATGAGGCCTGCTTTCTGGGTGGCTGTCAGGAGCTCGGGCTCGAGCTGTGTCAGACAGAACATTCGTGGAGAGTTCGGCCTATGATATTGGGGTGCTTTTGAGAGCTGTGCAACTGGATCCTCATGGGGGATTTTTGCACAGACCCTTTCTTCACTTCTTCTATCTGGTGAGCAGGCAGATGGCTGCATTACGGCTCCAGAATATCCAAGTTGGAGGGTTTGCAGGCGAGGAGTGTGAGGACAGAAGTATGAAAACATAAGCTACAGTTACGCTCAGTGCCGAGCACATGTCTATTCCAATGTACAGCAGTTGTTTCGAGATCTCCAGCACCTGGGCGAGGGGAAGATGTCTGCTCACGCTGGAGTTTGTATCCATGATGGCCAACAAATGGTGGGGAGGCCTCAAGAATTCTTGGAGGTTTTTCCAAGCTGGAGCTTGTGAGCTGCTCCAAACATCAAGGTGTCCTACTAAGGGACAGCAGAAGTCTTCTTACAGGGCTCCAGGGTCCCCCATATGGAAGATTCGATAGCAATGCTCTCTGAATGGAGGCCTGGGAAGCCAATCTCGTGTTACCATTGCAGCTGAGGAACAGGGTAAGCTTGAACCAATGACACTGATTCCAAGTTCCAAGTGATTTGCGTTGATGGAAGTTCTCAGTCTAACAGGTCCCAATGCTGCTTGGTGTCCAGGGAGACCTTAGAATGTAGTGGCGGCTCTCTGACCATTGAGGATTCTCTATCCTTAGGATTAGACCCAGTACCCAGGAGCCAGGTTTCCTTCTTGGGACAGGAGGTGTGCTCTTGTATGGCTCACGGACCACAGGTTGGACCATATGCTTGAATTTCCAGAACAGACCTCTAGGAAGAGAGACCTCAAAACATAAGCTAGGGTTCTGATGAGGTTTTAGGGCCATGGAAGTTTCAATCTTCGGACTAAGTGCCATTGGCCTGCATGTCATCCTGGAGGTAGGTGCTGAGGCTGTGTCAGGCTGTGCACTTTTTCCAGAGTGGCCTATGATATTGGGGTGCAGTCAGGGGCCTTGCAGTTTTCTCCTAATCTGGACATTTTGGGAAACTGAGATGGGCAGGGTTTCCTCAGGAGAGCAGGGCCAGTGATGTCATGTGTTTCTCGAGGCCCCATCCTGGAGGTCATGTGTGTCAGGACTTTGGGACCAAAGACTTTAGACACAACCTCGGATAAGAGATAGGAGTGAGGTGATGGCAGTCCGAATCTGAAGACCCTGAGGGAAGCTCCTCGGGATTTGTAATTCAGGTGGCTGGGAGGGAGGAGCACAGGCTTTTCTGTCTGGATTTTGTGTCTAGGATGGCCACTAAATGGAGGGGTGACCTCATGTGTCCATGGGATATTCTTCCACTCTGGTGATTCTGCTTGGCACCCAAGAGTTTGATTTCTTTCTGGGGAAGAGGAAAAGACTGTATTCCATCTCTGGGATCCTGTCCAAACAGGGATTCCAGAGATGGGTTCTGGGTCCAGACACTGGGAAAACTTAACCAAAGCTTCGATTTGGGATCCTGGTCCAGATCCCAAGGGGGATCTTTGGAAAGGGGTCTCATTCTGAGGGTCACAATGCCTATTTGTGCCCAGCTGCCCATCCTGTGTAGGCATGGTCCAATGGACCATGCACCTGGTTCCCACTCAGGGTTGTACAGCCATCTCAACATTCAGTTTTCTGGCCATGGGGAAGGAGGAGCACTCTTTTGTGCTTCCGAGTCCCCTATGGGCAGGAATTTGAGCTAAGTCTGGGCCAGGTACCTGAATATCCAGGTTGCTTCAAGATGATGGCCTCGGGCCAAGGTTGGACCCACCTGGAGGATATGGGGCCCACTATCTGGGTGGCTGACAGGAGGTCGGGGATCAGGCGGTGTCAGATAGACAATTTATGCAGAGGTCGGTCTATTATATTGGGGTGCCATTGAGGGCCGTGCAGGAGGATCCTCTCCAACCTAGCTAGAGAAAGCCATGGATGACCAAATGGAATTGATTAGGGCTGAGCTGAACGTGAAGAGAGATGATGTTCACAATGTTAGGGTGGAGCTTAAAGCTACCAGCGCTGAGGTTCACAATGCTCTCAATGAGTTCCAATCTAATCTAAATTCTCTCAAAGCTAGGGTAACTGAGACAGAAGTTAGAATTAGTGATGTGGAGGACAAACAGATAGAGAGAGGGGATCAGGAGGAGGGCTGGAACAAACAGCCTAGAAACCATGAAAACAGAATCAGGGAAATAAATGATGCCACAAAACCTTCCAAAGTCAGAATTATTGGAATCCCTGAAGGGGAGGAGAAAGAAAGAAGTCTAGAAGATATAGTGGAACAAGTTCTTCATGAAAAATTTCCCAAACTCCTGAATGGAATCTGCGTTCATGTACTAGAGTCTGAACGGTCTCCACCCAAGATTATCCATTCCAAAAAACCATCACAACACCTGGTAGTCAAATTGAGGAATCATAATTGTAGGTATAATCTCATGAAAGCCGCTAGGACAAAGAGGCTCCTTTCTTACAGAGGAAAGCCCATCAGAATAACATCAGACCTGTACACAGAGACCTGGCAAGCCAGAAAGCGCTGGCAAGATATATTCAGGGCATTAAATGAGAAGAATATGCAGCCAAGAATACTTTATCCAGCAAGACTGACATTCAAAATGGATGGGGAGATATAGAGTTTCCAAGACCGGCAAGGCTTAAAAGACTATGCAACCTCCAAGCCGACACTGCAGGAAATATTAAAGGGGGTTCTATAAAAGAGGAAAAAATCCTAATAATAGCATTGAACAGAAATATAGAGACAGTCTACAGAAAGAAAGACTTCAAAGGTAACTCGATGTCAATAAAAATGTATCTATAAATAATCACTCTCAATGTGAATGGCCTAAATACGCCCATAACATGACACAGGGTTGCAGATTGGATAAAACGACAGGACCCATCCATGTATTGTCTACAAGAGACCCATTTTGAACCTAAAGATACATGCAGACTGAAAGTGAAGGGATGGAGAAGCATCTTTCATGCCAATGGGCCTCAAAAGAAGGCTGGGGTAGCAATTCTTGTATCAGATAAATTAGACTTTAAACTAAAGACTGTAGTCAGAGATACAGAAGGACACTACATCATTCTTAAAGAGACTATCCACCAAGTTGATCTAACAATTGTAAATATCTATGCCCCCAATATGGGAGCAGGCAATAATAAAACTGTTAATCAAGATAAAGAGTCATATTGATATAAATACACTAATTGTAGGAGATCTTAACACGTCTCTCTCAGAAATAGACAGATCATCAAAGCAGAAAATCAATAAAGAAACAAAAGCATTGAATGACACATTGGACCAGATGGACCTCATAGATATATACAGAACATTCCACCCTAAAACAACAGAATACTAATTCATCTCCAGTGCACATGGAACCTTCTCAAGAATAGACCACAAACTGGGTTACAAATCAGGACTCAACCGATACCAAAAGACTGAGAATATTCCCTGCATTTTCTCAGATCACAATGCTTTGAAACTGGAGCTCAATCACAAGGAAAAGTTCAGAAGGAACTCAAACACATGGAAGCTAAAGACCACCTTGCTTAAGTATGCTTGGATCAAGCAGGAGATCAAAGAATAACTGAAAAAAAAATCATGGAAACCAATGAGAATGAAGACCCTTCGGTCCAAAATTTATGGGATAGAGCAAAGGCGGTCCTAAGGGGGAAATATATAGCCATCCAGCCCTCCCTCAAAAAAATTGAAAAATCCAGAACACAGCAGCTGACTCTACACCTTCAAGAACTGGAGAATCAACAACAAATCAAACCAACTCCACATATAAGAAGAGAAATAATCAAGATTAGAGCTGAGATCAATGAGGTAGAAACCAGAGATACAATAGAACGTACTAATGAATCTAGAAGTTGGTTTTTTGAAAGTATCAATAAAATCAATAGACCACTGGACACACTAATCCAAAAGAAAAGAGAGAAAGCCCAAATTCATAAAATTATGAATGAAAAGGGAGAGATCACAAGTAACACCAAGGAAGTAGAAATAATCATCAGAAGTTTTTATCAACAGTTATATGCCAATAAGCATAGCAACCTAGATGAAATGGATGCATTCCTGGAATACTATAAACTCCCAAAATTGAACCAGGAAGAAATTGACAACTTGAATAGACCAATATCTAGTAACGAGTTTGAAGCAGTGATCAAAAATCTCCAAAAAAACAAGAGCCCAGGACCTGACGGATTCCCTGGGGAATTCTATCAAACTTTCAAAGAAGAAATAAGACCAATTATCCTGAAGATGTTTCAAAAAATTGAAGCAGAAGCCAGCATTACCCTAACCCCTAAACCAGGCAATGACCCTTAAAAAAAGGAGAATTTCAGACTAAAATCACTGATGAATACGGATGCTAAGATTCTCAACAAGATCCTAGCAAACAGGATCCAACAGCCCATTAAAAAGATTATCCGACATGACCAGTTGGGATTCATCCCTGGGCTACAAGGATGGTTCAACATTCGCAAATCAATCAATGTGATAGAACAAATGAATACGAGACGAGAGAAGAACAACATGGTCCTCTCAATCGATGCAGAAAAAGCAGTTGAAAAAATCCAGCATCCGTTTCTGACAAAAACGCTTCAAAGTATAGGGATAGAAAGAACATTCCTGAACGTCATCAAATCTAACTATGAAAGACCCACAGCAAATATCATCCTCAATGGGAAAAAGCTTGCAGCCTTCCCGTTGAGATCAGGAACAAGTCAAGGATGCCCTGTCTTACCACTCTTGTTCAATATAGTATTAGAAGTCCTAGCAACAGCAATGACAACAAAGAGAAATAAAATGTATCCAAGCTGGCAATGAAGAAGTCAAACTCTCTTCGCAGATGACATGATTCTTTATACGGAAAACCCAAAAGACTCCACCCCCAAACTACTAGAACTCATACAGCAATTCAGCAACGTGGCAGGATACAAAGTCAATGTACAGAAATCAGTGGCTTTCTTATACACTAACAATGAAAATACAGAAAGGGAAATTAGAGAATCAATTTCATTTACTATAGCACCAGAACCATAAGATACCTGGGAATAAACCTTTCCAAAGAGGTAAAGGATCCGTACTTGAGGAACTACAGAATACTCATGAAAGAAACTGAAGAAGACACAAAAAGATGAAAGACCATTCCATACTCTTGGTTCGGAAGAATAAACATTGTTAAATTGTCTATACTGCCTAGAGCAATCTATACTTTTAATGCCATTCTGATCAAAATTCCACCGGTATTCCTCAATGAGCTGGAGCAAATAATCCAAAAATTTGTATGGAATCAGAAGAGACTCTGAATCGCTAAGGAATTGTTGAAAAACAAAAATAAAACGGGGGCATCACATTACCTGATTTCAAGCTTTATTACAATGCTGTGACACCAAAAGAGCATGGTACTGACATTAAAACAGTGGAACAGAGTAGAGTGCCCAGATATGGACCCTCAACTCTATGGGCAAATAATCCTCGAGAAAACAGGAAAAAATATACAATGGAAAAAAGACAGTCTCTTCAATAAATGGTGCTGGGAAAACTGGACAGCTATGTGTAGAAGAATGAAACTCGACCATTCTCTAACACCGTACACAAAGATAAACTCAAAATGGATAAAAGACCTCAACATGAGACAGGAATCCATCAGAATCCTTCAGGAGAACATAGGCAGCAATCTCTTCGATATTAGCCACACAATCTTCTTTCAAGTTATGTCTCCAAAGGCAAAGGAAACAAAAGCGAAAATAAACCTTTCAGACTTCATCAAAATCAAAAGCTTCTGCACAGCAAAGGAAACAGTCAAAAAAACAAAGGTGCAACCCACGGAATGAGAGAAGATATTTGCAAATGACAGTGCAGAGAAAAGATTGATATCCAGGATCTATAATGAACTCCTCAAATTCAACATGCACAAAACAGACAATCATATCAAAAAATGGGCAGAAGATATAAACATAAACTTCTCCAATGAAGACATACAAATGGCTATCAGACACATGAAAAAAATGTTCATCATCACTAGCCCTCAGGGAGATTCAAATTAAAACCACATTGAGATATCATGTTTCAGCAGTTAGAATGGTCATTAGCAAGACAGGAAACAACTTGTGTTGGAGGGGATATGGTTGGTGGGAATGTAAGTTGGTGCAGCCTCTTTGGAGAACAGTGTGGAGATGTCTCAAGAAATTAAAAATAGAACTTCCCTATGACCCTGCAATTTCACTTCTGGATATTTACCCCAAAGATACAGATGTCATGAAAAGAAGGGCCATCTGTACCCCAATGTGTACAGCAGCAATGGCCACGGTAGACAAACTATGGAAAGAACCAAGATGCCCTTCAACGGACGAATGGATAAGGAAGATGTGGTCCATATACACTATGTATGCATACCCAACTTTTTAGCAACATGGACGGGACTGGAAGAGATTATGCTGAGTGATATCAGTCAAGCAGAGAGTGTCAATTATCATATGGTTCACTTATTTGTGGAGCATAACAAATAGCATGGAGGACATGGGGAGTTAGAGAGAAGGGAGTTGGGGAAATTGGAAGGGGAGGTGAACCATAAGAGACTATGGACTCTATAAAACAATCTGAGGGGGTTGAATTGGCGGGTGGGTGGGAGGTTGGGGTACACAGGTGGCCGGTATTATAGAGGGCACGGATTGCATGGAGCACTGGGTTTGGTGAAAAAATAATGAATACTGTTATGCTGAAAATAAAAAATAATAATAATGATACGCACTTGAGTCCAGAGTGTTGTTTGAAATTAAGGTCGGCACAGGGAATTTGTACTTTGCTTCTAATCTTCAGGGTTTGAGCAACCGTGAAGGGCAGAGTTTTCTTTTGGGTGGTAAGCATACTCATCTGGTGTGGCACCAGAGGCCCCATCCTGGAAAGCATGTGGTCCAGGGCCTTGGGGACAGAAATTTGCAAATGCAAACTAGGTTTATGGTGAGGGCGGAGGCGATCACAGGCCCAATCTGCAGGCCTGGGTGCACCTCATAGTGTACTGAAATTAAGGTGTCATGGAGGCAGTATCACAGGCTTTTCTGTCTGGATTGTGTGTCTAGGATGGTCGCAAAATGTAGGGGAGTCTTCATTGGGCCACGGGAGATTCTTCATCTCTGGGCATTCTGCCCAGCTCTCTAGAGTTTGGTGTCTCTGGGGAAAAGAAGACTGCTGTTTTCCGTCTCAGCAGATTCCCAAAAGAGGGATTTCAGAGACAGTTTCTGGGATTTTTCAGGGCCCCTGAACAACACGAATGAGGGTGAGGATTTGGCCCTAGGGACCTGGCAGGCCCGCCCTGTGTCCTTTCTGTCCAGCTACCAAGGGGGTTTGTTTGAAAGCGGGCTCACTCTGAGGGTCATAATGCCCAGGGCAGCTCACATGAGTGGCCGTGGTCTCATGGGCCATGCAGCTGGTTCCCACTCTGAGGGTTGGAAACCCATCTCAACAGCCAGGATTCCTGCCATGGGGAAGGAGGAGTACTCTTGTGCTTCAGGTTCCCCCATAAGCAGGGATTTGAGCTACAGTATGAAGGAGAGATGACTGAATATCCAGGTTGAGTATATGTGATGGCTTCTGGCCACAACAGGTCCCACCTGAAGGATATGGGGCAAACTGTCTGTGTGGCTGATTAGAGGTCGTGGCTCAGGATGTGTCAGACCAAGCCTGATTGCCCATGGTGGCCGATGATATTAGGGTACCGTCGAGGGCCATGCCGCTGTATCCTCATATGGAGTTTCTGGGCAGAATCACCAGGCACTTCTTCTTTCTGTTGGGCAGGCAAATTCTGCATTTTGTTACCAGATTCCCTATCAAGAGGCCTTGGGGATGGATGAAATTGAGGATGGAATTGTAAACACAAGCTACGGTTAAATTCAGTGCGAAGCAGAAGGCAGTTCCCGTGTGCAGTGGCTGATTCGAGATATCCAGCACCTGAGTAAGGGCAGATGTCTGAAGTTAGCTCACACTGTAGTTTGTGACTATGATGACCGACTAATGGAGTGGGGGCGCAAGATGCCATGGAAGATTTCCCACACTGTGGCTTGTGGGATGCTCCAAACAGCAAGGTTTCCTTGTACTGGACAGGGGGAGTCTGGTTTGTTGGCTCCAGGATCCCCATAGTGAAAGTTTGGGTAGCAGAGATCTCTCACATGGATGCCTGGAAAGCACACCTCCATTGACCATTGCAGCTGAGGAACAAAGCAGGTTCCATTGGTGGCTCTGGGGTGAAATTCCAAGCAGCCTGAGTTGACATGGAGTTCCATGCTGTTGGATCATAATGATGGTTTGTATCCAGGGAAACGTTAGAATGTTTGAGTGGTAGGGGCCATGCAGGATTCTCATCCACTGAGTCTTGGACATATCTACCAAGAGCAATGTTTTTTACTGGGGACAGGAGGGGTTCTGTTGTGTGGCTCACAGACCATATGTTGGAATATAAGTTGGTTTTGGAAAAAAGGCCTCTGGGGACAGGCGCCTGAAAATATAAGCTATGGTATCAATGAAGTCTTATGGGCATGTCAGGTTCAGTCATCTGACTCAGGGCCTTTGACGTGGATATCTGCCTGGAAATAGGTGCTCATGGTGTATCAGAATGCGCATTTGGGTCCAGAGTGTTCCTCAGAATTGAGGTGTGCTCAGGGGTTTTGCATATTGCTACTAAACTTCAGGGTTTGGGCAACAGTGAAGGGCAGAGTTTCCTTTGAGTACGTAGGCACAATCATCTGGTTTGGCTCCAGAGACCCCATCCTGGAGGGCTTCTGGTCCAGGGCTTTGGGAATTAGGGTTAATGTGAGGGCCAAGTTGATCACAGGCCCGACATGCAGGCCCGAGGGCAGCTCATAGTGTACTGAAATTACACTATCATGGAGGCGGTGGTGCAGGCTTTTCTGTCAGGTATGTGTCCAAGACAGTCACAAAAGGTAGGGGTGGCTTCATGAGGCCATGGTAAATTCTTCGTCGCTAGGGATTCTTCTCAGCTCCCAAGTGTTTTGTGTCTCTGGGAGAAAGGAAGACTGCTGTTTTCTGTCTCAGGGCACCCCCAAAAGAGGGATTAGAGACAGGTTCTTGGTCTGGTCGCCAGGAAAACATGAACGATGGTGAGAATTTGGCCCTAGGGATCTGGAAGCCCCACTCTGCGGGCTCCTGGGCCAGGTTCCGAGGGGGTTTGTTTGAAAGCAGACTCCCACTGACGATCACAATGACTGTTTGTGCCCAGGGCGGCTCCCATGAATGGCCATGGTCTCATGGGCCATGCAGCTAGTTCCCACTCTGAGGGTTAGACACCCATCCCATCAGCCAGGTTTCCTGCCATCAGAAAGGAGGACTCATTCTGTGCTTCAGGTTACACCATAGGCAGGGATTTGAGATTTGAGCTACGGTCTGGGGACAGATGCCTGAATACCCAGGTTGTGTAGAGATGATGGCTTCGGGCCATGGCAGGTCCAGCTGCAGGATATGGGGCCCACTCTCTGCGTGGCTGACTGGAGGTCGTGGCTCAGGCTGTGTCAGACAGAGTCTTAGTGCCCATGGCAGCCTATTTATTATGGTGCTGTCGAGGGTCATGCAGGTGGTTCCTCATGTGGGATTTCTGGTCAGACTCACCAGCCACTTCTTCTTTCTGTGGGGCATGCAGAATGCTGTGTTATGGCTCCAGAATTCCCTATCAAGAGGGCTTGGGGACCAGGAAGTTGAGGATGGAATTGTAAACACAAGCTATGGTTCAATTCAGTGACAAACAGAAGGCACTTCCAGTTTGCAGTGGCTGATTCGAGACATCTAGCTCCTGAATAAGGGCAGATGTCAGATGTTTGCTCATGCAGGAGATTGTGTCTATGATGACCAAGAAATGGAGCAATGGCATCAAGAAGCCATGGAGGATTTCCCACACTGGGGCTTGTGAGATGCTCCAAACAGCAAGGTCTCCTTCAACCAGACAGAGGAGTCTGGTTTGTTTGCTCCAGGGTCCCCAATATGGAAAGGTTGGGTAGCAGAGTACTCCCTCATGGATGACTGGAAAGCACACCTTCATTGACCATTGTAGTTGAGGAACATGGCAGGTTCGATCTGCTGGCCCTGGAGCCAAGTTCCAAGGGGGCTGAGTTGACATGGAGTTTCATGCTGTTGGATCACAATGCTGGTTTGTATCCAGGGAGACGTTAGAAAGTTGGGGTGGTCAGGGGCCATGCAGGATTCTCCTACACTGAGTCTTGGACACAGCTACCAAGAGCAAGGTATCTTTCTGGGAACAGCAGGGGTTCTGTTGTGTTTCTCAGGGACCAGATGTTGGAATATAAGTTGGTATTAGAGAACAGGCCTCTCAGGATGGGCGCCTGAAAACCTAAGCTAGGGTCAATGAAGTCCTTGGTGTATGTCAGATTCAAACTTCTACTCAGGGCTTTTGACTTGAATGTCTGCCTGGAGACAAGTGCTCATTGTGTGTCAGAATGTGCATTTGGTTCCAGAGCTTTCTTTGAATTTGAGGTGGGCTCAGGGGCTTTGTACTTTGCTCCTAATCTTCAGGGTTTGGGCAACAGTGAAAGGCAGAGTTTCCTTTGGGAGGGTAGTCACAGTCTTCTGGTGTGGCACCAGAGGCCCAAGTCTGGATGGCATGAGGGCAGGATTTTGGAGACAGAAATCTGCCAATGCGAACTAGGGTTAGGGTCAGGCCCGAGGTGATCACAGCCCTGATCTGTAGGATCTGAGGGCAGCTCATTGTGTAGTGAAATTAAGGTATCATGGAGGCGGTGGGTAGACTTTTCTGTCTGGATTGTGTGTCCAGAACGGTGGCCAAATGTAGGGATGGCTTCATGGGGCCATGGAACATTCTTCATCTCTGGGGTTTCTGCCCAGCTCCCAAGAGTTTGTGTCTCTGGGGGAAGGGAAGACTGCTGTTTTCCGTCTCAATGGATCCCCACTAGAGCGATTCCAGAGACAGTTTCTGGGTCTCAGCGCCAGAAAACACCACCAAGTGTGAAGATTTGCCTCTAGGCACCTGGAAGGCCCACTCTGCCGGCTCCTGGTCCAGCTACCATGGGGGTTTGTTGGAAAGCAGGCTCATGCTGAGGATCACAAAGCCTGTTTGTGCCCAGGGCGGCTCCCATGTGTGGTCGTGGTCTCATGTCCATGCAGCTGGTTCCCACTCTGAGGGTGAAACACCCATCTCACCAGCCAGATTTCCTGCCATTAGGAAGGAGGTGTACCCTTGTTCTTCAGGTTCCCTCATAGGGTAGGATTTGAGCTAAGTGCTAGGCACAGATGCCTGAATATCCAGGTTGAGTAGAGATGACGGCTTTGGGCCACAACAAGTCCCATCTGTAGTATATGGGACCCACTGTCTGGGTGGCTGACTAAAGATCGTGGTGCAGGCTGTGTCAGACAGAGCCTTAGTTCCCATGGTGGCCTATGACATTAGGGTGTCGTCGAGGGCCCTGCAGGTGGATCCTCATGTGGGGTTACTGGGCAGACTTACCAGGCTATTCTTCTTTCTTGTGGCAGGCAGAATGCTGCGTTGTGGCTACAGAATTTCCTATCAAGAGTGTTTGTGGACCAGGAGCATGAGGATGGAATGGTAAACACACGCTAATGTTAAATTCAGTGCCAAGCGAAAAACAGTTCCAATGTGCAGTGGCTGATTGGAGATATCCAACACCTGAGTAAGGGCGGATGTCAGATGTTTGCTCACACTGGAGTTTTTGTCTATGATGACCAACAAATGGAGGGGTGGCGTCAAGAGGCAATGGAGGATTTACCACGCTAGGGCTTCTGAGATGATCCAAACAGCAAGGTTTCCTTCTACCAGACAGGGGGAGTCTGTTTTTTTTTTTCCTCCAGGGTCCCCCATGAGGGAACTTTGTGTAGCAGAGCACTCCCTCATGGATTCCTGGAAAGCACACCTGCATTGACCATTGCAGCTGAAGAACATGGCAGGTTTGTTGTGGTGGCTATGGGGTGTAGTTCCAAGGCCTTGAGTTGACATGGAGTCTCATGTAAATTGGGCACAATGCTGGTTTGTTACCAGGGAGATCTTAGAATGTGCTGGTGGCTAAGGGGCCATGCAGAGTTCATCTACCCTGACAGTTTGACACAGGTCCAAGAGCAAGTCTTTCTTCTGGGGACACTAGATGTTCTTTTGTGGGGCTCAGGGATGACATGTTTTATCATAGGTTGGTATTCCAGAACAGGTCACTGAGGACAGGTGCCTGAAAACCTCATCTAGGTTTCCAATGAGGTCCTAGGGACATGTCAGTGTAAAACTTCTGACTCAGGACCATTGACATGGCTTCCTGCCTGGATGTAGGTGATGAGGGTGTATCAGACTGGGCATTGCATTCAGAGGGTTCACCAATATGCTGATTGGCTCAGGGGCCTTACAGGTTTCTCCTAATCTGGAGGGGTTGGGCAATTGTGACTGTCAGAGCTTCCATGGGGATGGCAGGCACAGTCCTCTGGTGTGGCTCCAGAGACACCATCCTGGAGGCAGGTGAGCCATGGTTTTGGGAATGAAGTCTTCAAACACAAATTCCGGTTAGGGTTAGTGGCACGGTGATCACAGGCCCAATGCATAGACCTTGAGGGCAGCTTGTGAGGAATTGTTATTAGGGTGACTCAAAGGCGGTAGCACAGGCTTTTCTATCTGAATTGTGTGTCCAGGATGGCCTCGGAATACAGGTGTGATCTCATGGGTCCATGGGATATCATGACAGGGTTGCCCACTCTCTCCACTCTTATTCAACATAGTATTTGAAGTCCTAGCAACAGCAATCAGACAACAAGGAGAAATAAAATGTATCCAAATTGGCAATGAAGAAGTCAAACTCTCTCTTCACAGATGACATACTTTATATGGAAAACCCAAAAGACTCCACCCCAAAACTACTAGAACGCATACAGCACTTCAATATTGTGGGAGGATACAAAATCTTTGTACAAAAATCAGTGGTTTTCTTATCCTTTAACAATGAAAATACAGAAAGGGAAATTAGAGAATCAATTCCATTTACTACAGCTCCAAAACCATAAGATACCTGGGAATAATCCAAACCAAAGTGATAAGCAATCTATACTCAGGGAACTACAGAACACTCATGAAATAAATGGAAGAAAACCATAAAGATGGAAGACCATTCCATACTCGTGGATCAGAAGAATAAACAGTCTTTAAAAGTCTATACAACCTAGAGAAATCTATCCTTTTAATGCCATTCTGATCAAAATTCCTCCGGTATTTTTCAAAGAGCTGGAGCAAACAGAAGCCTAAAATTGGTGTGGAATCAGAGGAGATCCCGTATTGCTAAGGAAATGGCAAAAAGGAAAGAACAAAACTGGGTGCACCCTGTTGCCTGGTTTCAAGGGTTACTACAAAGCTGTGACCACCAAGACAGCAGGGGACTGGCATAAAAACAGGCCATTAGACCAGTGTAACAGAGTAGAGAGCTCAGATATGGACCATCAATCTATAGTCAAATAATTTTCAAGAAAGCAGGAAAAAATATACAAAGGAAAAAAAAACGTCTTTTCAATAAATGCTGCTGAGAAAATTGGGACAGCTTTGTGTAGATGAATGAAACTAGACCATTCTCTGACACCATACACAAAGAGAAACTCGAAATGGATAAAAGACCTCAACCTGAGGCAGGAATCCATCAGAATCTTGGAGGAGAAAATAGGCAGAAACCTCTTCAACATTGGCCATAGCAACTTCTTTCAAAATGTGTCTCCAAAGGCAAAGGAAAAAAATGTGAAGATGAACGTTTGGGACTTTATAAAGATCAAAAGCTTCTACACAGCAAAGGAAACAGTCAACAAAACAATGAGGCAACCCACGGAATTCGAGTAGATATTTGCAAATGACAGTACTGACAAAACCTTTTATCCAGGATCTATAAAGAATTCCTGAAACTCAACACACACAACACAGATAATCCTATTAAAAAATGGGCAGAAGATACAAAGAGACATTTCTCCAATGAAGACATACAAATGGCTATCAGACACATTAAAAAATGTTTGTCATCACTAGCCATCAGGGAGATGCAAACTAAAACCACATTGAGATATCACCTTACACCAGTTAGAATGGCCTTAGAAAGATAGGAATCAACATGTGTTGGAGAGGATGTAGAGAAAGGGGAACCCTCTTACACTGATGGTGGGAAAGCAAGTCGGTGCAGCCACTCTGGAGAACAGTGTGGAGATTACTCAAGAAATTAAAAATAGAACTTCCCTAAGACCCTGCAATTGCACTACTGGGTATTTACCCCCAAAGAAACAGATGGAGTGAAAAGAAGGGCCATCTCTACCCCCAAATTTATAGAAGCAATGTCCATGGTCGTCAAAGAGTGGATAGAACCAAGATGCCCTTCAATGGATGATTGGATAAGGAATATGTGGTCCATATACACTACGGAGTATTAGGCCTCCATCAGAAAGGATGAATACCTAACATATGTAGCTACATGAATGGGATTGGAAAAGATTATGCTGAGTGAAATAAGTTAAATAAGTCAAGCAGAGAGAATCAATTATCATAAGGTTCCACTTATGTATGGAGCATAACAAATAGCATGGAGGACAAGGGGAGTTAGAGAGGAAAAGGGAGTTTGGGGAAATTGGAAGGGGAGGTGAACCATGAGAAACTATGGACTCTGAAAAACAATCTTAGGGTTTTGAAGTGGCGGGGGTGTGGGAGGTTGGGTACCAGGTGGTGGGCATTATAGAGAGCACAAATTGCATGGAGCACTGGGTGTGGTGAAAAAATAATAAGTACTTTTTTTCTGAAAATAAATCAATTGGAAAAGAAAAAAAAAAGCAAATGGGGGCATCACATTTCCTGATTTTAAGCTTTACTACAAAGCTATGATAACCAAGACAGCATGGTACTGGCAAAAAAATAGACATATAGACCAGTGGAACAGAGTAGAGAGCCCTGATATGGACCCTCAACTCTATGGTCAAATAATCTTAGACAAAACAGGAAAAAATATACAGTGGAAAAAAGACAGTCTCTTCCATAAATGGTGCAGAGAAAACTGGGCAACTATACGTAGAAGAATGAAACTGGACCATTGTCTTACACCGCACACAAAGATAAACTCAAAATGGATAAAAGACCTCAATGTGAGACAAAATCCATCAGAATCATAGAGGAGAATATAAGCAGTAATCTCTTCGATATCAGCCACAGCAACTTCTTTCAAGATATGTCTCCAAAGGGAAAGGAAACAAAAGCCAAAATAAACTTCTGGGACTTCGTCAAAATCTAAACCTTCTGCATAGCAAAGGAAACAGTCAACAAAACAAAGAGCAACCCAAGGATTGCGAGAAGATACTTGCAAATGACAGGACAGACAAATGGTTGATATCCAGGACCTATAAAGAACTCCTCAAACTCAACACACACAAAACAGACAATCATATTTTAAAAATGGGCAGAAGATATGAAGAGACACTTCTCCAATGAAGACATACAAATGGCTATCAGACACATGAAAAAAAAAAGGTTCATCATCATTAGCCATCAGACTGATGCACATTAAAACCGCATTGAGATACCACCTTACACCAGTTAGAACAGCCAAAATAAGCAATACAGGAAACAACATGTGTTGGAGAGGATGTGGAGAAAGGGAAACCCTCTTACACTGTTGGTGGGGATGCAAGTTGGTGCAGCTACTTTGGAAAACAGTGTGGAGATTCCTCAAGAAATTAAAAACAGAGCTATCCTATGACCCTGCAATTGCACTACTGGGTATTTACCCCAAAGATACAGATGGAGTGAAACGAAGGGTCATCTGTACCCCAATGTTTATAGCAGCAATGGCCATGGTCAACAAACTGTGGAAAAAACGAAGATGAACTTCAAAAGATGAATGGATAAGGAAGATGTAGTCCATATACACAATGGAGTATTATGCCTCCATCAGAAAGGTTGAATACCCAAATTTTGCAGCAACATGGACAGGACTGAAAGAGATTATACTTAGTGGAATAAGATAAGCAGACAGAGTCAGTTATCATATTGTTTTACTTAAGTGTGGAGCATAAACAATACCATGGAGGACAAGGGGAGATGGAGAGGGGAAGGGAGTTGAGGGAAACTGGAAGCGGAGGTGAACCATGAGAGACTATGGACTCTGTAAAAGAATCTGAGGTCTTTGCATGGGTTGGGTGGGAGTTTGGGGGAACCAAGTGGTGCTTATTAGAGATGGTATGGAGTGCATGGAACACTGGGAGTTGTACTAAAACATTGAATATGGTTACACTGAAAATAATTAAAAAAATTAAACAGTTGTATGCCAATATGCTAAGCAAACTTTGTGAAATAGATGCATTTTTAGAAAAGTATAATCCCAAAATTGAACCGGGAAGAAATTCACTACATAAATAGACTTTTACCCAGTAACAAGATTGAAGCAGTGTTCAAAAACCTCCCAATACACAAGAGCCCAGGACTTGATGGATTCACAGGAGAAATCTACCAGACTTTAATAGAAGAAATAACATGTCTTCTCCTGAAGCTCGTTCCAAAAATTAAGCAGAAAGAAAACTTCCAGACCCTTTTTATGAAGGCAGCATTACCCTGCTCCACAAACCAGGCAAAGACCTCACCAAAAGGAGAATTTCAGACCAATATCACTGATGAATATGGATACTAAGATTCTCAACAAGATCCTAGCTCACAGGATCCAACAGTACATTCAAAAGATGATCCACCATGACCAGGTGGGATCTATCCCTGGGTTGCAAGGATGGTTCAGCATTCACAAATCAATCAATGTCATAGAACAAATTATGAAGCGTGGAGAGGAGAACCACATGGTCCTCTCCATTGAAGAAGAAAAAGCATTATACAAAATCCAGCATCCGGTCCTGATTAAAATGCTTCAAATTATAGGGATAGAGGGAACATTAGTCAACTTCATAAAATGTCTATGAAAAACCCACAGTGAATATTATCCTCGATGGGTAATAGCTGACAGGCTTCCCTTTGAGATCAGGAACATGACAAGGATGCCCACTCTCACCACTCTTGTTCTACAAACTATTTGAAATCCTAGCAACAGCAATCAGACAACAATGAGAAATAAAAGGTATCCAAATTGGTAATGAAGAAGTCAAACACTCTCTCCTCACAGATGACATAATTTATATGGAAAACTCAAAACACCCCACCTCCAAACTACCAGAACTCATACAGCAACTCAATAATGTGGCAGGATACAAAATCATTGTACAGAAATCAGTGGCCTTCTTCTACATTATCAATGAAAATACAGAAAGGGACATTAGAGAATCAATTCCATTTACTACAGCACTGAAACCATAAGATACCTGGGAATAAACCATACCAAAGAAGTAAAGGATTTTTCTTGAGGAACTACAGAACACTCATGAAAAAAATTGAAGAAAACAAAAAAGACAGAAGACCATTCCATGCTCAAGGATCAGAAGAATAAACATTGGTAAAATGGATAAAAGACCTCAATGTAAGACAGGAATCCATCAGAACCCTAGAGGAGAACATTGGCAGTAATCTCTTCTATATCAGCCACAGCAACTTATTTCAAGATATGTCTCCAAAGGCAAAGGAAACAAAAGCCAAAATAAACTTTTGGGACTTCATCAAAATCAAAAGCTTCTGCACAGCAAAGGAAAAAGTCAAAAAAAACAAAGATGCAACCCATGGAATGTGATAAGATATTTGCAAATAACAGTACAGACAAAAGGTTGATATCCAGGATCTATAATGAACTCCTCAAACTCAACACATAGGAAATAGGCAAACATATCAAAAAATGGGCAGAAGATATGAACAGACAATTCTCTAATGAAGACATACAAATGGCAATCAGACACATGAAAAAATGTACATCATCACTAGCCCTCAGGGTGATTCAAAATAAAACCACAGTGAGATATCACCTTACACCAGTTAGAATTGCCAAAGTTAACAAAACAAGAAACAACATGTGTTGGAGAGGATGTGGAGAAAGGGGAATCCTTTTACACTGTTGGTGGGATTGCAAGTTGGTGCAGCCTCTTTGGAGAACAGTGTGGAGATTCCTCAAGAAATTAAAAACAGAACTTCCCTATGACCCTGCAATTGCACTCCTGGGTATTTACCCCAAAGATACAGATGTCGTGAAAAGAAGGGCCATCTGTACCCTAATGTTTATAGCAGCAATGGCCATGGTCGCCAAACTATGAAAGAACCAAGATGCCCTTCAACGGACGAATGGATAAGGAAGATGTGGTCCATATACACTATGGAGTATTATGCCTCCATCAGAAAGGATGAATACCCAACTTTTGTAGCAGCATGGACGGGACTGGAAGAGATTTTGCTGAATGAAGAAAGGCAGAGAGAATCAATTATCATATGGTTTCACTTATTTGTGGAGCATAACAAATATCATGGAGAACAAGGGGTCTTAGAGAGGATAAGGGAGTTTGGGGGAATTGGAAGGGGAGGTGAATCATGAGAGACTATGGACTCTGAAAAACAACCTAGGGGTTTGAAGTGGCGGGGGGGTGGGATCTTGGGGTACCAGGTGGTGGGTATTATAGAGGGCACAGATTGCATGGAGCACTGGGTTGGTGAAAAAAATAATGAATACTGTTTTTCTGAAAATAAAGAAATTAATTTAATTAAAAAAAAACATTGTTAAAATGTTATACTGGAGACAAGATGGCGGAGAAGTAGGAGGAGGCTCCCTTTCAACCTGAACCCTACTTCTATTGAACTCCACTCACCGACAAAATCAGCCTGAGACCCGAATTATACACATCTGGATCTCTACCAGAGCAGAAAACGCCAGTGGGCAGGTAAAGCAGAGTGGGAAAGTCGGACTGATATCGGAAGATAAACAAAAGTGGGAGGGTGCTACCAGAGGTGACCCACTGGAAAGTAATATCCCAATACGAGAGTGCCCTGCGTCTGGGGACCAGCATTATCTCAGAAGTATGGTAGAAAGCACTCAAGAAGAGCAAGGGATCACTGGGAAGAAATTGCAGGAATCGGGGTGTTAGGGTCAGGGGCTTAAGTCCCCAGACCCAGGACAACCACCCCGGGTGCAGAGCCAGAAAGAGTGCGGCAGAGAAACCAGGTCTTGGTCCCTGAACCACCAGCAAGCTCGCCTGAGAGCGTGTGGCTCCCAGCTCCCATGAGGGGCTGGGAGCCTCGCCAGCCAACAGAAGCACAGCTTTTTTGCAGTCCCCATGCAAGTGCCCTGCCATGCCATCAGAGTCCGAGTCATGCCCTGCGCCCTCCAGAGAGAGAGGTGGCACAGGCACCAGCCTGGTGCTCTCGGACCTGGAAATACCAGGCACTCCCAGCTTGTGCCAGGGGGAAAATCTCAGTTTGCGATTGCTGCTTGGAACTTCTCTGGCAGTCTGGAGCTGCCCAGACAGCGGCCACTGCTGTGGTTTTGGTACAAGCAAAAAATCTTGAGTCCCCAGGGACCGCGACTGGGAACCTGCTCTGCCAGTGTTGAAGGGGGATTTTATTTGGGCTCTTCGGACAGATTGAGGCTTCTCTCTGAGACGAAGGACAGGGTACAGTTTGCTTTCCTCTAAACCTACAAAAACCATCAAAAGCCCTCAAGGCAAGAGAAAAACAAAAGTGAACAAATATAAAAACCTCCAGAGAACAAAAGCCTGAAAAAAACAGTTTCCTAAGAGCACACCCCCTTGAGGGGGGTGGGAGGACTTAACTCAGAGAACATCATTGACTGAAATCCCACGTGGCAGGCCCCTGCCCCAGAAAACCAACCGGGAAAGGAAAAAAAAAAAAGACAACAAGAGATCAACCACCACTACTTCATAGGACAATTTTTATTATTAATTTGTTCCCACTATCCTGGCTCATTTTATTAAAGATAATTTTTTATTATTATATAGAAAATTTTTTAACCTATTTACCGTCACAGTGAGATGTCCAGTACATCAAATTCCATAATAACCTTCTAACCTGAACTTTTTGATACATACACCTGTGTTTTCCTTTTGCATTTCTGTTTTTTAAATTTATTTTTTTTAATTTTAGTTTAGTTTAGTCTAGTTTATTCCTTTTTTAATTTTTATTTTCTAATATTCATATAGAATTAAACTTCAAGGTAATCCCCTTTTCCCAATCAAAGCCACCCCTATAGGTAAAACAATTCCTAATCCACATTTATCTTAGGAAAGTGGAGTCTTTAACAAATACATCAAGATACATCCTGAAAAAAAAAACAAAAAAAACAAAAAACAAAAAACCTTCCTCACCCACACTGAGAATTTACAACCACTCTACAATCTTTTTCTTCCACCAGTATTTCTGTGTTGTTTTTTATTTATATATTTGACAAAGAGAGATCACAAGTAGGCAGAGAGGCAGGCAGAGAGAGAGAGAGAGAGAAAAAGCAGGCTCCCTGCTGAGCAGAGAGCCCGATGTGGGACTTGATCCCAGGACCCTGAGATCATGACCTGAGCCTAAGGCAGCGGCTTAACCCACTGAGCCACCCAGGCGCCCCTATTTCTGTGTTTTTGTGTTTGTCCTGATAGTATATAAATCTTACACTCAGGGTTCTTTCTGATGAGGTTATTCCTTTATTTATATTTATATATGCAAATATATATATATATATATATATATATATATATATATATATATATATATAATTTTCTCTTCTCATATACTTTTATCAGTCTTTTTGTTCATAAATCTTACCTTGGAACCCATTTGGGCTGAACCTTCTCTTTTATCTCACCTTTCATTCTTGACTCTCTCCCTCTCTCTTTTTTTCTTTTTTTAAACCTCAGGTGTCCCAACAAATGAGATATTCCAGAGTAGAACCCTGGGGAGGGGCGACTGGACAATCAGAAATCTGGTTAAAAATTGGGGCCTAGGGACATGTCAAGCCCATTATAACACCTAATGGTCCAGCCACTGAGAGGACTTACTAGAGGACAGGAATCATGCTGAGGGTCACAATGCGTGTGTATGCCCTCGTCGCACTCAAGAATGGGCGGGGCCTCAGGGTGAATGCTGGTTTCTCCTACACTGAACTTTGGACAACATGCCAACCACAAGGGTTCTTGCCATGGGTAAGGTGAAGTTCTGATTTCTGCATCACACTCACCCCTGGGCAGTGATTGGAGATAAGGTCTCGGTTCTGTAGCCTGAAACCTGAGGTAGGGAAGAGGTGATGACCTAAGGCCATGGCGGGTTTTATGTGCTCAGTGTGCAGTCAACTTTCTGATTGTTGGTCAGGAGGTCCGGGCTCAGGTTGTGTTCGACAGTGCATTAGTGCCCAGGTTAGACTATATAATTTGGGTAAAGTCGAGTGCTGTGTAGGTGGATCCTCATTTATGATGCCTGGGCAGCTCATGAGGCAATAATTTTTTTTTCTATAGGGCAGGCAGTGTGCTGCATTGTGGGTCCGGAATTGCCAAACTTGAGGGCTTCAGGGCCAGGAGTGTGAGGACGGAAGTCTGAGAAGACAAGCCAGACTTGGGTTACAGGGCGAGGGCACGGCAGGTACCCTCTGCAGATCTGAACCAATATCTCATGCATCTGAAGTCAGGGCGAGGATCAGACATTGGCTCAGGTTGGAGTTTCTCTGCATGACGGCCGCTTCATGAAGAGAGCGGAATCTCGAGGCCATTGAGGTTTTCCCACGTTGGGAGTTGTGGGATGCCCCCTTCAAGGATTCCTTCTGCGGGACAATTGAGACCTGATGGACAGCTCCAGGACATCCCATACGGAATGACTCCAGAGCACCGTTCGCGGATGGATGCCTGGGAAGCCCGCCTCGCATTCCAATTGTCTCCTAGCAAGAAGACAGTTTAGATCTGATGGCTCTGCCGGAGCAACCGGGGTGGCTGAGTTGAAATGGACTTTCCTGAGGATGGGTCCTACTGTGTTTTTGTGTCCATGAGGGCCTTGGAATGGGGCGGTGGCACCGGGACCCTGAAGTACTCTCCTAAGCTTTGGACATGGCTCCCATGCACAGGTTTCCTTGTGGAGACGAGATGAGTTCTGATGGGTGACTCAGGAAAACCCCTATGCTCGTATTGGAATCAGGCTTTTGAGGACACATGCGTGTAACCCAAAGCAATGGATCCTATAATGGCCTAGGTTCTGTCTGGTTCAATCTTCTTCTCTGGGGACATCCATCTATGGTATGAGTGGAGGTCGATTATCAGCTGTTGTCAGACAGCCCTTGTTTGTTCCGGGCGACCTACACTATTGGGATGGCCTCAGGGACTTTGGAGGTTTCTCCTAATTTGTACGATTTTGGACCATGGAATGGGCAGAATTTTCATGGATTGGTAGGCACAGTCCTAATGTGTGGCTTCAGGGGCAACCTGGAGGGTGTGTGGCCCAAGACGTTGAGGACAGAAGTCTGAAAACACAAACTCAGCTTAGGTTTGGGGATGTAGGTATGGCAGGCCCGATCTACAAACCATGAGAAGAACTCTTCAGGATATGAAGAAAGTGCAAGTCTGAGGCGCTTGCTCAGGCCTTTGTCTCTGGATTTTGTATCAGCGATGGCCGTGGAATGTTGGGGAGGCCTCATGGCCATGGACGAATCTACCTCTCTGAGGATTTGGCCCGATTCCCAATTGCTTTTCATCAATCTGTGGGATGGGAGGACTCATTTCAGTTTTGTTACCTCAGGTGTCCGACCAAAAGAGGAATTCCAAAGCCAAGCCGTGGAGAAGACTGAAGGGACAACCCAAACTATGGTTAAAAATTGGGGCCTAGGGGCATGGCAAGCCCAATATGCTATCTCTTCATCCAGCCATTGAGTGGCCTTACTTGAGGACTGGGCTCAGCCTGAGGTTCACAATGTGTGTTTGTGACCAATGTGGCCCGCGAGCATGGGCGTGGCCTCATGGGCCACACTGGTTTCAACGACACTGAACGTTGGACAACATGCCAACCACAAGGTTTCTTGCCATGGGGAAGGAGTTCTGATCTCTGCATCACCTTCAACCCTGCGCAGTGATTGGAGATAAGGTCTAGGTTCTGAAACCTGAAAACCGAGGTTGGGAAGAGATGACGACCTAAGTCCACGGCGGCTCGATGTGCTCAGTGTGCGGCCAGCTGTCTGGGAGGGTCCAGGGGGTCCCGGCTCAGGCTGTGTCAGAAAGGGCATTAGTGCCCTGGTCAGCCTATGTATTTGGGGTACAGCCAAGGTCGGTGCAGGTTGATACTCATTTGCGGTTACTGGGTTGCCCCAGAGGACAAAGTTTTTCTTCTGGTTGGCAGGCAGAGTGCTGCATTGCAGTTCTGGTTTGCCAAACTGGAGGGCTTGTGGGCCAGTAGTCTGACGAAAAAAGTCTGAGAACACAAGCTAGGCTTAGGTTTCAGGGTGAGGCCATGGCAGGCAAAATTTACAGACCTGAATCGAGATCTCGTGCATCTGAAGTCAGGGCGAGGATCAGACGATCGCTCAGTTTGAGTTTCTGTCCCTGATGGACGCTTCATGAATGGGGGGGCATCACGAGGCCTTGGGTGTTTTCCCACGATGGGAGTTGTGAGAAGCTCCAAACTGCAGAGAGTCTTCTGCAGGACAATTGAGACCTGTTGTTTGGCTCCAGGCCAATGATTCTGAGCAGGGTCCTAAAGATGGATGGCTGGGTAGCCCACCTCGCATTCCAATTGTCTCCTAGCAACAAGACAGGTTAGACCTCCTGGATCTGTGGGGAGCAACCGAGGACGCTGAGTTGAAATGGACACCCCTGGGGATGGGTCCTCATGTGCTTTTGTGTCTATGGAGACCTTGGAATGAAGCGGTGGCACTGGGGCCCTAAAGGGTTCTCCTAAACAGAGGCTTTGACACAGCTCCAACGTGCACGTTTCCCATGTGTAGATGAGATGTTTTCTGATGGGTGAGTCAAGAAACAGCTATATACTGCTTTAGAAATCCAGGCCTCTGAGGAGAGATGCCTAGAAACCAAATCAATGGATCTGATTAGTGCCTAGGGGACTGTTCTTTCCTTTTTACCTCTGGGGACATCTGTCTATGGGTCTGAGTGCAGGTAGGTGCTCAGTTGGGCTCAGATTGCCCCTGTTTTTCCTGGGAAGCCACCACTATTGAGATGCATCAGGGACTTTGGAGGTTTATCCTATTAGAAGGGTTGTGGCCATTGGAATGGGCACACACAATTCCCTTGGAGAGGGCTAGTACAGTCCTCAGGTTTGGCTCCAGGGGCCTGAGCCTGTAGGTTGTGTAGGCCAGGGCTGTTTGGACAGTTGTCTGAAAACACAAACTCGGCTTATGTTTCAGGTCATAGGTATGGCAGGACTGATCTACAGACCATGAGGAGAACACATCGGGATTTGAATGAAGGGCGAGTGTTAGGCTCCTGCTCAAGTTTTTGTCTCTGGATATCGTGTCACTCATGGTCGTGGAATTTCTGGGTGACTTC
>NW_028133880.1:0-46000 GCF_964662115.1 Mustela nivalis | reverse complement strand
TTAGCCACCCAGGAGCCCCCATATATGGTAATTTTTAACTAACGTGGATTTGCTGCATGAAATAGTTCCTTCTTCTTCAAATATAAATATATAAATAAAGTGATCAAGCAACTCGCATGTCTTAGGAGAATGTCATACCTTTATTAGCAACTTTGAAATCTTGGCCATTGGTTTTGATTTTTGTTTTGGTTAGATTTGGTTCGGTTTTTGTCATTTTAAAAATCCCTCCAGCCCTTGGCTCTGTCTGACCTGATTGCTTTCAGCTGTTTCTGTAAATCTTACCCTGAATCTAACAGTGACCCGACCCTGACCTGAACACTGAACCTGACCCTGACTTGAGCCTGACCCTAACTCTAACCCTAAACGTAACCCTGACCGTGACACTAACACGGGCCCTGACCCAAAACCTAACGCTGAACCTAACCCTAAAAGTAACCCCTAACATTATCACTGACCCTGACCCTAACCCGGTCTAACCCTAGCCCTCAACCTACCTCTAACCCTAACCCTAACCCTAACCCCACTTTAACAATAATCCTGACCCTCTCCCTGAACCTGATCATAACCCTAACTCTGAACTTTGCCTACGTCAGACCTTAACCTTAAACCTGACCATGGCTTTGACCTTAACACTGACCCTAACCCTGACTGTAAACTTAACACTCACCCAATCCATGATCCTGACAGAATCATAACACTAAAGCTAACCCTGATCCTGAACCTACACATAAAACAGAACGTAAACATAAAGCTGACCTTACCATAACCATGAACCTAACCCTGAACCTGAACCTAACCCTGACACTAAACCTGTCCCAAACCTAACCCTGACCCTCACATGAACCTTGACCCCAAACCTAAACTTGAACCTGACCCTAAATCTGACCATGACCCTGAACCTGAACCTAAACCTAACTGTCACCCTAACACTGACCCTGACCCTGACTCTGACCATAACCTTAACCGTGACCCTACTGTGAGCCTGACCCTAAACCTAACCATGAACCTAACCCTAACCCTGACCCCTACCCTAAGCCTTACGCTAACCCTGACCCCAATGACGTCTAACCCTAACCCTGATCCTAAGTCTTTCTTAACCCTAACCCTAACACTAACCTAGTCTATACCCAGCTCTGTTGCCTCCAGCGGGGAGAACAGCTGCACCCAGGTCTCCCAGGAGCTTGGGGGAGGCTGTATGGGGGTCATTGGATTGGCACTGCATTAAGTGGCGGGTGAGCCTTGAGCAGCTTGGGACCGGTGGCTCAGGGAGCTCTGGTGAAGCAGGAAGTTTGGTAAGGAGCCCCCAGGCAGTGTTGAACTCACTTACCTGACGACAGAACCCAACAGAATTGGAACCTTTGTATCCAGGCACGCCATTACAGAGAAAATCCCCCATCCAAGCTCATTTCAAAGCAAATCCTAAAGGAAGCGACATGTTCTTCTGCTGTACTGAAGCCGAGAGGATGCAGGGAGAAGAGAGCACGCCCGCCAGATACATCCCCTCCATGGCAGTTCATATCAGGTTTCCCCAACGCCCAAGGCCCTTTGGCTAAAAAAATCAAAAGGTGACACCAGGGGGCTCAGAGACAGAGAGTCCCACACCTTATGATCAACCAGTGTAGACCTAGGTCTCCTCCAGATCTGTGTGTGTGTGTGTGTGTGTGTGTGTGTGTGCCTCTGGGTGTCCGTGTGTCTGTGTGTAAAGAGGACCTGGCCATGCCATCGTGGGTGGAGATGCCAAAAGCAGGATCAGGCTGATGAGGGTTTAGATGTCTGGTGGGCAAGTTATGTTCACACCCCGGTTTAAGGCTGGTTAAGGGGGATCGGGTGGAGGGTCTACACCCTTCTGCCCAGGGTTTATCCTGAGACCCTGAACGGATGGGTCCATGACCCAGGAGCGGGGCTAACCCTAACAGTAACCACTAATCCTGACCCTGACACTGACTATGAGCCTTCCCCAAACCCTAACCTAAACCTTGACCCTGACCCTGACCCTATCTGTGATCCTGATCGGAACCCTAAACCTAAACCTAAGCCTGACACTGGCCCTGATATGGTCCCTGAACCTAAACCTAACATTGATATTACTCTAACCAAGACTCATAACTAACCATGACCCTGACCATGACCCTAATCCTAACCCTGATGCTGACATAACCCTGACCCTAACCCTACCCATGACCGTGACTGTGAGCCTGACCCTAACCCTAAACCTAAATGTATCTCTAACCATGACCCTAATACATACCCTGAACCTAAACCTAACGCTGACCCTGACCCTAACACTAACCCCTACCCTAAACCAAATCCTAACCCTGACCTTACGTTGTCTAATGCTAACCCTAACCATAACCCTACTTCTAACTCTAACTCTAACCCCAATCCCAAACGCTACCGACAAACCTAACTGTGACACTGAACCAAACATTGACCCTATACCAAAGCCTGACCCTAAACCTGACCCTGGCCCTGACCTTCACCTGACCCTGACCCTGACCCTTATCCTAACCATGACACTAACACTGACCACTACACAATCCTGTCCCTGACCCGAATGTGGACTTTAAACCAATACCTATACCTGACCCTAAACCTGACACTGGCGCTAAACTTCACCATGACCCTCACCCAGACCATGACCATAAATCTAACCCTGACGCTAACAGTGACGCCAACCCTGACCTGAACACTAAACCTGACCCTGACTGTGAGTCTGACCCTAACACTAACCCTAAATGTAACCCTGACCCTGACACTAACACGGGCCCTCCCCCGAATCCTATCGCTGGTCCCAACCCTAACACTAACCACTAACCCTACCACAGACCCTGATCCTAACAAGCTCTAACCCTAAACGTCAACCAAACGCTAACCCTAACACTAACCCTAAATTTAACAATAACCCTGACCCTATACCTGACTATGATTATAACCCTAACCCTGAACTTTGCCTATACCAGACCCTGACCCTATACGTGACCCTGGCCCTGAGCCTAAACCTAACCATGACCCTAACACTGACCACTACATAACCCTGTCGCTGACCTGAATGTGGACTTTAAACCAATACCTGATCCAGACCGTAAACCTGACACTGGCCCAAGACTTCACCCTGACCCTGAACCAGACCATGACCATAAATCTAACCCTGACCCTGGCAGTGACCCTGACCCTGACCTGAACGCTAAACCTGACCCTGACTGTCAGCCTGACCCTAACTCTAACCCTAAATGCAACCCTGACCCTGACACTAACACGGGCCCTCCCCAGAATCCTATCACTGAACCCAACCCTAACACTATCCCTAACCCTACCACGGACCCTGATCCTAACAAGTTCTAACCCGAACCGTCAACCAAACGCTAACCCTAGCACTAACCCTAAACTTTAACTTTAACTTTGACCCTATACTTGACTATGATCATAACCCTATCTCTGAACTTTGCCTATACCAGACCCTGACCCTATACCTGATCCTGGCCCTGAGCCGAAACTTAACCATGACCCTAACACTGACAACGATATAACCCTGTCGCTGACCCGAATGTGGACATTAAAACAATACCTGATCCTGACCGTAAACCTGACACTGGCCCTAGACTTGCCCCTGACCCTGACCCAGGCAAACACCAGAAACGTAACCCTGACCCTAACAGTGACCCTGACCCTGACCCTAACCATAACCCTGACACTGAATGTGAGCCTGACCCTAACTCTAACCCTAAACGTAACCCTGACCCTGACACTAACACGGGCCCTGACCCGAAACCTAATGCTGAACCTAACCCTAAAACTAACCCCTAACATTATCACTGACACTGACCCTAACCTGGTCTAACCCTAACCCTCAACCTACCTAGCCCTAACCCTAACCCCACTTTAACAATAATCCTGACCCTCTTCCTGACCCTGATCATAACCCTATCTCTGAACTTTGCCTATGTCAGACCTTAAACTTAAACCTTACCCTGGCCTTGACCTTAACACTGACCCTAACCCTGAATGTACACCTAACTCTGAACCAATCCAAGATCCTGAACAGAATCGTAACCCTAAAGCTAACCCTGATTCTGAACCTACTCATAAAACAGATTCTAAACATCAAGCTGACCTTACCATAACCATGAACCCAACCCTGACCCTGACCCTAACCCTGACACTAAACCTGTCCCAAACCTAACCCTAACACTGACATGAACCTTGCCCCCAAACCAAAACTTGAACCTGACCCTAAATCTGACCATGACCCTGAACCTGACCCTAAACCTAACTGTCACCCTAACACTGACCCTGACCCTGACTCTGACCGTTACGCTAACCGTGACCCTACTGTGAGCCTGACCCTAAACCTAACCATGAACCTAACCCTAACCCTGACCCCTACCCTAAGCCTTAAGCTAACGCTGACCCCAACGACGTCTAAACCTAACCCTGACCCTAAGTCTTTGTTAACCCTAACCCTAACACTAACCTAGTCTAAACCCAGCTCTGTTGCCTCCAGCGGGGACAACAGCTGCACCCAGGCCTCCCAAGGGCTGGGTGGAGTCTGAATGGGGGTCACTGGATGGGCACTGCATTGAGTGGAGTGTGAGCCTGAGCAGCTTGCACACCGGTGGCTCAGGGAGCTCTCGTACAGCAGGAAGTTCGGTAAGGAGCCCCCAGGCAGTGGTGACCTCACTTCCCTGACGACAGAGCCCAACGGAATTGGAACCCACGTATCCAGGCAACCCATTACAGAGAAAAACCCCCTGCCCAGCTCATTTCTAGGCACATCCTAAAGGAAGCGACATGTTCTTCTGCTGTACTGAAGCCGAGAGGATGCAGGGAGAAGAGAGCACGCCCGCCAGATACATCCCCTCCATGGCAGTTCATATCAGGTTTCCCCAACGCCCAAGGCCCTTTGGCTAAAAAAATCAAAAGGTGACACCAGGGGGCTCAGAGACAGAGAGTCCCACACCTTATGATCAACCAGTGTAGACCTAGGTCTCCTCCAGATCTGTGTGTGTGTGTGTGCCTCTGGGTGTCCGTGTGTCTGTGTGTAAAGAGGACCTTGCCATGCCATCGTGGGAGGAGATGCCCCAAGCAGGATCAGGCTGATGAGGGTTTAGATGTCTGGTGGGCAAGTTATGTTCACACACCAGTTTAAGGCTGGTTAAGTGGGATCGGGTGGAGGGTCTACACCCTTCTGCACAGGGTTTATCCTGAGACCCTGAACGGATGGGTCCATGACCCAGGAGCGGGGCTAACCCTAACAGTAACCACTAACCCTGACCCTGACACTGACTGTGAGCCTGCCCCAAACCCTAACCCAAACGCTGACACTGACCCTTACCCTGACACATTATGCCCCGCCAATGCTTAAGTACGAAGAGGGCACAAACTCGCATTGTGACCCTCAGCGTGAGTCCTGTCCTCTAGTAAGTCCTCTCAGTGGCTGGACCATTAGACGTCATAATGGGCTTGCCATGCCCCTAGGCCCCAAGTTTTAACCAGCTTTCTGGTTGTCCCCTCGCCCCTCCCCAGGGCTCTGCTCTGGAAACTCTCTTTTGGTGGGACACCTGAGGTAAAAACAAAACAAAACCAACTCCTCCCATCTCAAAGAATAACCCCAAACTCTTCGGATCGGGCCAAATGCCCAGAGAGGAAGACTCGTCCATGGCCCATGAGGCCACCCGGACATTCCACGGCCATCAGTGAAACAATATCCAGAGACAAAATCTTGAGCAAGCGTCTCACACTTGCCCCCTTTTTCATATCGTGAAGAGTTCTCCTCACTGTCTGTAGATCAGTCCTGCAATACCTACGACCCGAAACCTAAGCCGAGTTTGTGTTTTCAGACAACTGTCCCCACAGCCCTGGCCCACAAAACCTACAGGCACAGGTTCTTGGAGCCAAACCTGAGGACTGTACCTGGGAATTCTGCCCATTCCATTGGCCACAAACCTAGAAATAGGATGATAAACCTCCAAAGTGCCCGGGGCCATCCCAATAGTGTTGACTGCCCAGGAAAACAAGGGCGGTCTGACACCAGCTGAGCATCTACCTGCACTTAGACCCGTGGACAGATGTCCCCAGAGGTAAATTGCAGTGAGCAGGCCCCTAGATCCTAATCGGATCCATTGCTTTGTTGTCCAGGCCTCTCTCCTCAGAGGCCTGGATTCCAATAGCAGCATATGGCTGTTTCTTGAGGCACCCATCAGAAGAAATCTCGTCTCCACGTGGGAATCTTGCACGTTGGAGCTGAGTCAAAGCCTCTGGTTAGGAGAACCCTTCAGGGACCCTGTGCCACTGCCTCATTCCAAGTTCTCCATGGACACAAACCCACATTAGGACCCATCCACAAGAGAGTCCATTTCAACTCAACCCTATCAGTTTCTCCCCCTGATCCAGCAGATCTAACCTGTCTTGTCACTAGGACACAAGAGGAATGAGAGTCGGGCTTCCCAGCCATCCATCCTTAGAACCCTACTTGGAATCGATCCGTTGAGAAGTCCTGGAGCCAACCAACAGGTCTCAATCGCTCTGCAGAAGAATCTTTACGGTTTGGAGCATCTCACAACTCCCATCGTGGGAAAAATTCCATGGCCTCGTGATCCACCACCTCTTCATGAAGAGGGCCATAAGGGACAAATACTCCAACCTGAGCGTTTCTCAGATCCTCACCTGATTTCAAATGCACGAGATCTTGTTTCATCTGCAGAGCGTACCTGCCATGCCCTTGCCCAGACCCTAAGGTTGCTTGTGTTCTCAGACTTCTGTCCTCAACTACTGGCCCACAAGCCCTCCAGTTTGGCAATTCCAGAACTACAATGCAGCCCTCTGCCTGCCCTCCAGAAGAAAAATCATTGCCCTCTGGGGCTAACCAGAAACCCCTGAAATATATGGGGGAAATATCCCTAGAAAAACAGCTATAATAACTGGCTGTTCTTTATTGATCCAGATCCTGCGGTAGGCAAAGAAGAGCTGGTTTTAGCCAGAGGATGATCTCCGTTTGTCTTCATGATCTGGCATTTCCTGCAAGCCAGGCATGGGGCTCTGCACTAGAGCTGCAAATGCTTGGGGGCCCTCACTGTCCCTTTTCTCTTCTCAGGGGGACAATGGTCATGTCCATGGTGCAGTGTGACAGGCTTTACCACAGGGAGATAAAAGACTGCCAAGGGTAGGTTGGAGCTGGGAAAAGCCACTTAGGAACAGATTTTCAGGGGAGGTGATAGACAAGGGCAAAGCGAAGAATGAGGATGTGTGTGTCAAGTTTCAAAGTGCCAGGAGGCAGCACAGTGCATTCGGGAAACGACAGCAAGTTCATGACAACTGACAGCTGATCTGGCAGCATCACCTGGGGATGGAGGCTGAGCCCCGGGGTTAACACTGGGGGTGACATGGTTTGTATACCATGGCGAGGAGGTGAGGTACTACACTGAGGGGGCACAGGGAGCTACCGGGGGATTTCATATATCAGAATCGTAACCATAATAGTGTATTTAATTGCATCCTAGATTTTATCAAGGGTAAGATGCACTATAGTTTATGTTCGACTAAGAAAGAGAAATGCTGTCAGTTAAACTAGGATATGTCATCAAGTGCAAGGTGAGTGCCACCTTAACAGATATTAAAATGGGGGGCAAATCTTAGAAAAGTAAATTGTGGTACTAGAATAATTAAGGAAAGTTCTAACACTTGGATCAACTAAAAAAGTGATTATTTTTTACCATGTGCATCTTGATGCCGCGCAGCTGTTAGACCCAAAGTACAGAGCGCAATAGCCAACGACCAGCAGGCCCCAGGTGCCATGTGAAGACTCTAAGAGCAACTGCCTTTGAGAGAGGAAACGGTTGAGAGTGGGCTTTGAGAGGTAGAGAATTACTAGCTGGGAAAGTAGGACAATTGACACAGAATCGGAATTGATGCACCTACATGACAGAGTTGGTGAAACTTCCCTTCTCAGAGATCTTGAGGCTCCTCAGAAATGTTTTTTTCATTTTGGACAGAACATTCAGGATAAATATGATCTGTTCGAGTTCCTGGTTCTCTCATCAGGCCTGTTTCTTAGGCTTCACTGGCACAAGAAAAGGGTTTTCATAGTCCAGGGTAAATCCTGACAAAAGGAAAGCACGGTATCTATGAAAAACTAACCACTCAGAAGAGAACAACAGATAAAAGGCCAGAATGACCTGACCCTGCAGGATAGGTAAGGCTGGTCCGGCAACAGGGGTAGAGGGGAAGTGCCCATCTCCTGCTAGAAGAGCTAGAGAAGTCCCCTTCCAGAGAGACCACCAGGAGAGGAGAGCAGTAGGTGCTGATGATGAATATTTTAATCAGCTGAGAATGTCATAATGACAAAGTTCCACGATCAGAGTAAACATATGGGATTAAAAAATAAAAAATAAAAAAAAGATTTTTTTTAAAAACACTTTTTTAAAGGAATTTAAACAAAAGTGCTTTTTAAGAGACAGTTGGCTGTTTAAACCAAAAGTACAACTCACTGAGAGAATCGCCGCATTATTTATTGGGGTAGAAAGGACCTGGAATGTAGAAAGACCCATTCTGCAGAGGAAAAAATAGAATCACTAACAGGCCTCATGTCTTGCACAGCCAGTGGCTAGAATCCCTGCCTCATGAGACCCTGTGCTAGGAGGCCGCTAGAACCATCTCAACTATGTTAGTCTTTCTTGGAAGCCAAGAAGTGTTTGCCCAGTTAAGAGCACGGTAACAATCAGACACGTTATGTTATAATGATTGTCGATATCTTTAAAAGCCTTGTCAAGTTCCTTTTTGAGTAACCCTCACGCTACCCTTAGAGAAATTTATCTGTCATTCACCTCTTTGAAATACCTCATTGTTGTTCCACATTTATCATAGCCAAAAAAAAAAAAAAAAAAAAAAGCTTTTTATTAACAAAGTGTTCAGAAGGGGGCGCCACTGTAAACAGGGAGAGTTTTCGCTGCCTGGATGATTTTGTTGCAGAAACAGCTGAAAGCAATCAGGTCAGACAGAGCCCAGGGCTGGAGACATTTTTAAAATTATAAAAACCGAACCAAATCTAACCAAAACAAAAATCAAAAATCAAAACCAATGGCCAAGATTTAAAGTTTGCTACTAAAGGCATGACATTCTCCTAAGACATGCGAGTGACTTGATCAATATATTTATATATTTATATTTGAAGAAGAAGGAACTATTTGATGCAGCAAATCCACGTTGATTAAAAATTACCAGATATGGGGTCTCCTGCGTGACTCAGTGGTTTAGGCCTCTGCCTTCGGCTCAGGTCATGATTTCAGGGTCCTGGGATGGAGCCCCACATCGAGCTCTCTGCTCAGCGGGGAGCCTGCTTCCCCCCTCTCTCTCTGCCTCCCTCTCTACCTACTTGTGATCTGTCTGTCAAATGGGTAAATAAGATCTTTAAAAAAAGAATTACGAGATGTGAAATACATCGAGGGTATGGGAAGGAAAATGATTTCACCTGATCTGACTAGGAAGTGGTTGAAGCCTGAATTAAAGTGCTACAAAGAGTAAAGACCTGGGAAATATATGGGGTAAAAATCACTAGAAAAACAGCAATAATAACTGGTTGGTCTTTATTGATCCAGATCCTGCGGTAGGCAAAGAAGAGCTGGTTTTAGCCAGAGGATGATCTCCGTTTGTCTTCATGATCTGGCATTTCCTGCAAACCAGGCATGGGGCTCGGCACTAGAGCTGCAAATGCTGGGGGGCCCTCACTGTCCCTTTTCTCTTCTCAGGGGGACAACGGGCATGTCCATGGTGCAGTGTGACAGGCTTTACCACAGGGAGATAAAAGACTGCCAAGGGTAGGTTGGAGCTGGGAAAAGCCACATAGGAACAATTTTCAGGGGAGGTGATAGACAAGGGCAAAGCGAAGAATGTGGATGAGTGTGTCAAGTTTCAAAGTGCCAGGAGGCAGCACAGTGCATTCGGGAAACTACAGCAAGTTCATGACAACCGACAGCTGATCTGGCAGCATCACCTGGGGATGGAGGCTGAGCCCCGGGGTTAACACTGGGGGTGAGATCGTTTGTATACTATGGCGAGGAGGTGAGGTACTACACTGTGGGGGCACAGGGAGCTACCGAAGGATTTCAAATATCAGAATCGTAACCATAATAGAGTATTTAATTGCATCCTAGCTTTCATCAAGGGTAAGATGCACTATAGTTTATGTTCGACTAAGAAAGAGAAATGCTGTCAGTTAAACTAGGATATGTCATCAAGTGCAAGGTGAGTGCCACCTTAAGAGATATTAAAATGGGGGGGTGGAAAAATCTTAGAACTATAAATTATGGTCCTAGATTAATTAAAAAAATGTTACAAGAACACTTGGATCAACATAAAAATTGATTATTGCTTACCATGTGCCCCAAACTATATTAAGTATCCAAAAATTTTATATCATTTGATAGGTCAGATATATATAAAATTACATTTAAAGTTTTAAAAATATCAGCAAATATTTTCATTTAAATGCAAATTTCAACGAAAATCTACTTTTCCAAACACGACTTTTTATCCTTTTGTTTTTTAATTTTGTTGACAACTGATAAAAGGTTTAGCGAGACTATAAATGCTTGATCGAAAAAAATGATTAATAGATGTAGGTTCAAATTATTATGTTCCATTAAAAATGATTTAGTATTTGATGAACATCTGTTTGGTAATATGTTGTATCCAGATATAGTAAATTAATGACATATATAAAATTATAGGGAAATGACACCTTCCGTTCCATTATGAGTAGAGCTTTTAAAAAGCTATTTGTCACAACCTGTCATCTTGTCATTATGTAGCATTAGGTAACATTTAAAAAATGTATACTCTTCACTTTGAAGTCTTTTAGAAATCTAAAATATGACTTTCTATTTTTTGTGTTTCCATATTCCTTTATTGCCAGTTTGAACAAATCCACATGCTTTGATTCAAAGGTAATAAATTCCTCTTATTTGGAAAAATGATGTTTATTTTTGTTCTCTCACCCTTAGCAGGTGGTTTCATTTTAGCACACTTCAGAGTTATAATTTCATGCTTATTAAAAACATTTATTATGATCTACGTAGATGAATGAAACTTTTATTTATTAAAATATTTGCCAACAAAAATCTGTTATTTTTAAAAATGTATTTCCTTTGAAGGGTTATTTTAGAGCATTCAGAGAGGATCTAGGGGTGTGGTATTATGCAATTTTTAAGTAGGTATGAAATGGTTATTTATATGATTGTTTCTTTAAGGCTTATGTATATTGTCCATTATATGCTATAAAATATTTTGAAAGTAAATTTAAGGTATGTTTTACATAGTTTATTTTTTGAAAAAAAATATTGAAATGACTTATGAAATTCAGTATACTCTCAACATTATTTTTTTCTGAAATTTACAAATTGTCTACTGAACCTATTATATGGCAGATATTTTCCAAAGTGGTGGTATCATGATATATGCCAACAACAGTTTAGATTTTTTGTTGCTTCTCAATCTAGCTCAGACGAAGTACAATTAGCCTTTATAATTTTAGCCATTCTAATAGATATGTAAGCATGTCTCATTATGATTTTAATTCGTATTTCTTTAATGTCTAAATGTTGAGAAATTTGTCATGTGCTTATAAGCCATCCATATCCTTTTGGTGACATGTCTCTGCAATAATTTTCTTCCCATGTAAAATTGGATACTCTGTTTGGTTATTAGTAAGGTTTTTTATTTTTATTCATTTTTTAATAATCAGAATAGATGTCCATTATCAGATATATAATTTGCAAATCCCTTCTCCATCTTTACGGTTTCTCAATGGAGCTTTGATAGCTGTGTCTTTCAAGATAGTGCTACTTCTTTCCTGGTACACGGAGGAATGACTAGAACATTATCAATGTTGACCTTTGCAAAGAAAATCATGGCTTAAGATATATGTAGTCTGCGGTTGTTGGGAGTGTTCTGTAATATCAAGCATATCTAGTTAGTTGATAATTTTGTCCAAGTCTTACATAGCTTACCAATTTGATGACCATTTGTCTATATAATCTTAAAATAAAGGTGTTGAAATTTTTTTCCATTTCTCTTCTAAGGTAGAAGTTATGATTTTTGTTCTTAGTTTTTCCCTATATATCCCCAAATCTGTTATTAAGTATTAAAAGTCAAGAATTATTATACTCCCTGAGGAATTCATCCTTTTACTATTCTGTAATTTTGACTTGATCTTTATGTCTGATAATGAAATTTGCTTTAAAATCACTTTTCATTATCTTGATATAACCACCAAAGTTATAGTGTGATTAGTGTTAATATAGCATATTTTTTCTTTTACTTTTTAAAGCACTTCTATATTTAATCCTGACAAAAAAAAAAACAAAACAGCTTTTTAGCTCTGGAAGCACATTTCTAAATTATCTTTTTTTTTTTTTAAATGAAGCAGTAGCAATTTTTGTTAAGGGACCTAAACTGAAAGTAGGTTTAGAAATTTATTTATTTATTTAAGAAAAGATTTTATTTTGTTTATTGACAGCAAGAGAGAGAAAGAGAGAGAGAGAGAGTGGAAGCGCACAAGCGGGGGGAATCACGTGCAAAGGGAGAGGAAGAAGCAAGCTCCTTGGGGTGCAAGTAGTCCCATGCAGGGCTGGAGCCCTGTACACTGGAATCATGACCTCAGCCAAAGGCAAACATCTGCTTAAACAACTGAGTCATCCAGGCACCCCTAGAAAATTTTTTTAAAAAAAGACCTTTTAAAAACATTTTGTTTCTTCCTTTTTTTAAAATATTTTATTTATTTGAGAGACAGAGAGATAGGAAGAGGAACTATAAGCAGGGCAGAGGGAAAAGGAGAAGCAGGTTTCCCACTGAGCAGAGAGCCTGATGTGGGGCTCCATCCCAGGACCCTGGGATCATGACCTGAAAAGAAGGGACACTTATGGAGGAAGCCACCCAGACACCTCTTTTCTTTGTTTTTAATATATGGCAACTGATGCTTCCCAGCCACGAGGAGCATATTACCCATTGATTAAGTCTTTGATAACAACCTATTTAAAAAGGTGTGTAAATATATACTTACTCAGATTTATACACTTTGTGTTTTCTTCATAGTTTGGGGCTGGACCCCATGGTCACAACACTGCTTTCAGCCTTTGCCTTCCCATCTTTGGATACCAGATATTTGGTCAGCAAAGCAAATTAGTATCAAAATTCATAAGCCCTTGGCACCATATCTCTGGAGAAGGGGTTGCTCTTAGCCAAGGCCCACAGCAGTTGACCTCCCCTCGCTAGTGCTATAGCCCCAAGGACTAGGTCCCTGCCACCAGAACTCAGTCTTACATGTTATGCTAAGCAGACAAAACCAAAACAGGAAAGCTCCAACAGCTTTGACTGGCATGCCTCATCTCCCACTCCCTCGACGTCCAGGCAGTACCAGATGCCAGGGAGGGGTCTTGGTCCAACATATGGGCGGGAAGGAAGTAGCCACGAGCAAGTACCTGCCTCTCTGTGCCTTTCTTTCATGAGCAGGTTGTAAGGAGGAGGAAGAGGAAGGGGAAGAGAGGTGAACTTCAAGGGGTGAAGGCCTCAGGTAGGCAGCTGGCTCCTGCCAGTAGGAAAGGGACAAAGGAGAAGGCAGTGAGTCTTGCAGGGAGGGTGGGGGGTAAGGGTTACAGCTTATGACGGAATCTGGACAGGAGTAATAGGGATACTAGTCATTTGAGTCCACCATTGGCAAGCTGGGCTGGGTGTCAGGGCAGATAGGCCTCCCTGGGCAACGGCACATGAGAGAAGGTGGAATTCTTCTCTGAGGAGCAGGTGGAGCTTCAGGTGTTGGGAAAGCATAGACAGTATTGTTCCAGGGCCAAGGACAGGTCCAGGTACTCCTGGTTGGAGGTCACGGCCACAGTATGATCCAGGTCTTCTACCAGCAGCTTGAAGGAACCACATGCCAGCCACCCCTCATTATTGTGTATAACTGGTGCACTTATTGGCTTATCCATCAAATGACTCCTTCAGCAGCTTGAAAGCCACCTCCACAGGCACTCCAGGATATGGGAGGCTTCCAGATTGAAGATTTTGCACAGGATCACCCCAAAAGACCAGAAGTCACTCTGGTGGATGTAGCTCTGGTCAAACATGGCCTTAGGGACCATCCACTTCACAGGCAGTCCACTGTTGGTTGTCTTTTTATAGTAACTGATGTGGTGATATCTCTGGCAAGGCTGAAGTCTGAGATCTTTATCATGTTGTCCTTTGTCACCAGCACTTCCCTGGTGGCCAGGTCTTGGTGTATGCACTTCTTGGAGGCAAGGTACTCCATGCCTCAGGCTACCTGATAGGCACAGGATACCAGGTCCTTGGAGGAGAGTTGCTCTGCTGCATTGTGGCTGATATTGTAACAGTACTCCAGGTCAGGAGGCCTCTGGGCCTGCAGGTACTCCTGTATGTTGTCTTTGGAGGCATATTCCATGAGAGTGTACGAAGGACCATCCTGTGTGCAGGACCCAGCAGGATGATGGTGTCCTTGTGCTGTCCAATCATCTTCATCATCTCCATTTCTGAGATTAGGTTTAACAGGTCTTTCTCTGTTGCATCTGACTTCAACATCTTCACAGACACTTTAGTCAAATGGTTGGATTTGTCTTTGTCCAGCCCAATGGCCTCCTCCAACACCACCTGCCCAAAGTAGGCCTGTCTTAGGGGTCTGCCTAAACTGCCTACAACCAGCCTGTCTCAAGGCAGTTATGAACTCTAGATTATCCTCAAAAACATTAAACCACAAGCTAAAAATTCTATTCACTAGGTCTCTCTCGCAGTTTTAATTTTCTTATCTTTCATCATTTATCTTTTTCCTAATTCTTATTTTCAGTATAGTTTATTTTGCTTCCAGGTGTTTCCACTGGTTTCTGTATGCTGTTTCATAGGGAAGAATTATCCTGTCATAAAATTATTTCTTGAGCATTCATTACATCTCTCAGTTAAAATGGGTTCTTTTATGGTATTGATTCATTTGAGTTTTCTCAAAATGGGAAGAATTTTCAAAATGGTGTTTTCCTCAAGGTTCAGAGTATGTCTTAGCCTCATCTTTAAGCTTTTTGAAATTCACTTTACAAATTCTTGTCCCTCTTTTTATCTTTTTAAAATAAAATGTTTTATTTTTACTATTTTTTTATTTGAGTATAGTGATATTCAGTGTTACATTGGTTTCAGGTTTTCAATATCTCCATACATTATTCTATGATTTCTATAAATATAGCCACCATCTGTCACCATATAACACTATTATAATATCATTGATTATATTCTCTACACTGTCCCAGATCTCTTTTTAAAATCTCTAATTTTTATGTTTTCTGTTATTCCAATTTTCAACCATCATATTACATGGTTACTTTAATAAAATATGCCTGATTACACACTCTTTGCTGTAAACCTCTTTTTTTAAAATTAACATATAATGTATTATTAGCCCCAGGGGTACAGGTCTGTGAATCGCCAGGTTTACACACTTCACAGCACTCACCACAGCACATACCCTCCCCAATGTTCATAACCCCACCACCCTCTCCCTACCCTCCCCACCCCCCGGCAACTCTCAGTTTGTTTTGTGAGATTAAGAGTCTCTTATGGTTTGTCTCCCTCCTGATCCCATCTTGTTTCATTTACTCTTTTCCTGTCCCCCAAGCACCCACATTGCACCTCCATTTCCTCATATCAGAGAGATCATATGATAGTGTCTTTCTCTGGTTGACTTATTTTGCTAAGCATAATACCCTCTAGTTCCATCCATGTCATCGCAAATGGCAAGATTTCATTTCTTTTGATGGCTGCATAGTATTCCATCGTATATATATATATATATATACCATTCATTTGTTGATGGACATCTAGGTTCTTTCCATAGTTTGGCTATTGTGGATATTGCTGCTATAAATATTTGGTGCACGTGCCCCTTTGGATCATATACTAGTCTTCTTTACCTCTATCAGAAGCCCAGGAAGCTTTATTTATTTATTTACTCACATAAACACATGATCCAACACAACGTTTTTTGTTGTTCAAATGTATTATAATGTCTTACCGCCTAACACTATGCTTACTGTTCTCTTTCACTGTCTGACTAAATCCTCATCATCACTATGCCATTTAATGACAAAGAACAATTGAACTCAGAGTTCTCTCCATATCAGGGAATGAAGACTCCACCCTTCTGTTTGTGCAGCTAAAATAAATGTTGATATTGTCTGTCCTGCACATACCCCATCCTGTTCACCGGAATATTCACCATCAAAATATATACAAAATAAAAACCATACCTCACCACTTCTATTACCACCCAGCATGCTAAAAACACCATCATATGTTCCTGAATTATTGACTTGATTGATAGCCCCACTTCCACACATACTGCACTCCTTTCTCCCTGCAAATTTATTTTGGTACAGCAACTTAACCTAAAAATCAAGTCAGATGATTTTATTCTGCTGTTGAAAGTCTTTTGGTATCTTCCCCTTTCACATTAAATAAAAACTGAAGGCGTTTCAATGTACTAGAAGGTACAATACGTTCTTCCTCTCTCCACCCCTATGAACTCCTCATTGGCCTCCTTGCTTTTCCTCAAAAGTAACAGACAAGCTGTTCACACAAAGTCTATATACTTACTTGCTCTGCCTAGAGCAATCTTTTCCTTTAATATTTGTATAACACCCTCCTTCACTTCCTGGGTCTTTGTGCAAATAACATCTCCTAAATGAGATATAACCACCCGACACAAAATAAAATTAACTTTCATCCCAGCATTCTCCAATGGCTTTTACCTTTCTTGTATTTCTTTGTAACACTTATCACCATCAACCATCAATCATTATTCTATTACTGGTTTATTTCCTTATTTGAGACAGAGAGAGAGAGAATTGGGAGGGTGCGCAGAGGAAGAAGAAAACACCCCACTGCCTAGAAAGCCTGCTGGGGAGTTACATCCCAGGACCCTGAGATCATGACCCAAGCCAGAGGCAGTCACTCAATGGACTGAGCCACCGAAGCGCCCCTCTATTATTGGTTTATTTCACTATTATATTTCAAAAGAATGTAAGCTCTTTGTGGTCAGCTATTTTATATGTTTTATTAATTGAAGTATTCTCAGAAAGGTAGCTGGCAGATTGTAAGGGATCACTAAACTGTATTTTGTTGTTATTATTGGGCTCCTTTATGGGCTTTACCTCTTACGCTAGAAGTCTATCCTTCAGCAATAAGAATAGAACCCTGCTGCCGGGTTCAAATGAGTAAAAGGCCTGTATTAAGTGGATATTTTAAAAGCTAAATGAATGGCTTAATAGTTGTATATAGGGAGAAAGGGAACATATTTTCCACAGTTTAGAAGTGGAGTTCTTTTATAGAGTTCTTGTACAAGCCTACACTATTGAACGATAATGGGCAGTTGTACATTACAATTATACAAACACTTTGGTATTTATATCATTTTTTTGTAATTCATGACTGGATCATTTGATTCCTTAGGAGCATTACAGCATTTCAACTTTTCACGTTCAATAAACTTATTGGGGTTGCTACCTTTTTTATTCAAATGGAGAAATAGTCATGATTTAATCTAAATAAAGTGTTATTGATTGTGTTGTTTTCTAGGAATGAGTCGCACATGCTAGTTTAAAAGTTTTGTTAAATTCCCAAGTCTGTCACCGATAAAAGCCTTTTGTAGATTAGTGACTTGATCAAAACAGAAAAGTTATGTAACACTCAATTGTTATACTATCTTTGTTTCCATCTTGCATTGTAATAACGCCCATCTTAACTCTAAGACAAGTCATCGACAGATGGCTTTCTGGCATTGATGGCATGATATGAAATCTAGTATAACTAAAAGTTTTTGGTTTTAGTAGCATATAAATCAATTTAGAAAAATATATGTATTTGAATATAAGATAAAGTTTTAAATTATTTGGCAATAGTAAACTAAACTTTTTTTTGGTACATTTTTATTTTCTAAAATTTCATTGAGCTCTTTTGCATATTGAAACAAGTTACAAAAAGTTAAGGTTTATTTACCCCAATTCAAAATTATTAGGAATATAATCATAGAGGTTGAAGTATTTAAAATATTGAGCCCAAAATATTTTATTAGGTAAATTCATGAATGCTGAGCATTCACTGTTAAAATATACTAATACTATTGATAGGCTGGTAGAAGCCTAAAATCAAATATTTATTAAATATTTATATCCATATCTTTTCATGGCTTGGTAATTCATTTCTCTAGCATTAAATAATATTCCATTGTTTACATGTACTACACTTTATTTGACCTTTCACCTGTGGAATGATATCCTGGTTGCTTCCAAGCTTTTGTCAGTTATGAATAAAACTACTATAGACCTCTTTGTGGGTATAGATTTCATCTTCTTTGGATAAATACCAAGAACTGCTACTGCTGAATCATCTGGCAAGAATATGTTTAGTTTTGTAAGAAACTGCCAAGTTTTTTCCATTCTTTATTCTCAATAGACATGGAAGAACATTCCTGTTGCTCCACATCCTCACCAACATTTCGTGTTCTGTTTTCAGTGTTTTGAATTCTGGGTATGTACGGGTGTCTCTTTTTTGTTTTAATTTGCATTTTCCTGATGACATATGATGTGAAGCATCTTTTTATATGCTTATTTGCCATCTGTAATATTTTCTTTTGTGAGGTATCTGCTAAGGTCTTTGGCTCGTTTTTAATCAGGTTTTTCCCCCATTGTTGAGTTTTAAGGGGTCTTTGTGTATTTTTGATTAACAGTCCTTTGCCAGATGTGTATTTTGCAAATTTTTTCTCATAGTCTGTGCTTTGCCTTTTCATTCTCTCGGCATTGTGTTTCACAGAGTAGACATTTTAAAATTCAGTGCTTGTGCTTTTGTAGCTAAAATTATTGCCAAAACCAAGGTCATTTAAATTTTCTTCTATATTACCTTCTACATGTTTCATGTTTAGGTTTATAATCCAATCTGAGTTAATTTTTGTGAAGAGTGTATGATATCTGCCTGGATTTATTTTATTTTATTATTTTATTTTATTTTATTTTATATTTTTACATTTAGCTTCACCATTACTCCAGAACCATTTGTTTAAAAGATTGTATTTTGCTCTCTTGTATTGCTTTTGCTTTTATATTAAATATAAAATATAATTGATAATATATATTCTGTTCCTTTAATCTAGTCTTTCTGTGGTATTACAATATCTTGCTTACAATTATCATTATGGTCAACTTTTTTTAAAAAAGATTTTATTTATTTATTTGACAGAGAGGGATCACAAATAGGCAGAGAGACAGACAGAGAGAGAGATGAGGAGTAGCAGGCTCCCTGCTGAGCAGAGAGCCCAATGCAGGACTCGATCCCAGGCCCCTGGGATCATGACCTGAGCCGAAGGTAGAGGCTTAACCCACTGAGCCACCCAGGCGCCCCATCGTTATGGTAAACTTTGAAGTCAGTCCTCAGTCTTTGTTCTCCTTCAACACTATGTTGACTATTGTGAGTCTTTGCCTCTTCATATAAACTTTAAAGTAAGTTTGTTAATATTAAAAAACAAAGAACTTGCTGGAATGCATTAATTGTATAGATAAATTTGGAAACCAGTGACCTCTTGAGCTTAGCAGGAGATAGACCATGGTCATCAGTTGTCACAGTGGTGCCTCTGGCAGAACCTTTTGCAAATCCCTAGGTAAAATGAGACCTCAAGGATCTGAGAGATGTCTAAGAAGTACTTGATACATCCCTTGGGTATGGTTTATTGAAGTGTCCACCTGTCTGAAAGCTGGGGAATCTAGATAAGGGAGGGAAAATTAGTTATGATAAAACATATCAACAAACATGAATAAATTTTGTAAAACTAATTGTCATGGCTCATATACAGTATGACCAACAGAGGGACAATCAAAAGGAAAGCATCAGTTATGTTTATTGTGAAATTTTTTTATTCAAAATAAAGCAATGTGAGGGGAACACACTATGAGAAAATTACCATTTTTTAAATGGTAAATATCTTACCAAATGGAATAGGTTTTATATTCTAAGTAGTATATTGAACAGTAAAACATTGGGGCGCCTGGGTGGCTCAGTGGTTTGGGCTGCTGCCTTTGGCTCAGGTCATGATCTCAGGGTCCTGGGATCGAGCCCCGCATTGGGCTCCCTGCTCCGCAGGAAGCCTGCTTCCCTCTCTCTCTCTCTCTGCCTGCCTCTCTGCCTACTTGTGATCTCCGTCTTTCAAATAAATAAATAAAATCTTTTAAAAAAAGAAAAGAAAATTAAAACATTAAAACATAAAATTTTAATTTAAAAAATTATGTAATTTTTAAAAAAGGTTACAAATAGCAGAACCATTTTTCTTATAACTGGAAAATACATTGTATATATATCTATCAAAAATAACTTGTCATGGGGGCGCCTGGGTGGCCCAGTGGGTTAAAGCCTCTGCCTTCAGCCCAGGTCATGATCCCAAGATCCTTGGATCGAGTCCCACATTGAGCTCTCAGCTCAGCAGGGTTCCTGCTTCTTCCTCTCTCTCTGCCTGACTCTGCCTACTTGTGATCTCTGTCACATAAATAAATAAAATCTTTTATAAAAAAAATTTAAAAAAAATAACTTGTCATGTCTGGAATCAGGAGCATATGGAAAAAAAATAATATCTGAGGACAATACTTCTGCCGTTTTGTGCCTTGTTAATATTTTTAAACAGTCAGGCAACTTTTAGCTTTATTGAAATACCTGCTAAGATACCAGCAGTGCCTTTTGGAGCCCTATGACTATAAAAATTAATTGCAAATATTCAAAATGTTTACTATGGTATCACTATTTAGGGCCACCACCAAGTATGTTTCAGAAGTAAGCATAACTGTTACTCTTCCGTAAGGCAAAAGGCATATTTTCAGGAGTTCCATCTGCTGTACCAGGAGGTGAATCAAGTAATGATTTTGTCTATAAAATAATTCACTTTTCAATCTAACATTCCTTATTCCACATTATAATAATAAAAACTAGGAGGAGACTAAAACAAACAAACAACTACAACTACAACAACCAGCTTTTCCTTCAGTGGAAAAGTAAATAGAACCTTATGAGTAGCCTGAAATTTATTTTTAAATATGTTTAAGATAAACGTTTTTGTTAGAAAACCATATATTTTATATTACTAAGAAATAACAGGCAAAGTTTTATTAACTTCTAAAAAGTCTAGTTACTTCTATTTATCTATTAACTCATCTCTTTTTGAAGTAGAACATGATCACACCTTTGGTTATTTTATGTTTGCTATTTCCTTGCTTAATTTTTACAATATTTGATACATAATAGTATCTTTAAGTCCATCGATGGTTTCACAGAATTTGTTTGAACTTCATACAAATGTACCATACTTTTTGCACTGCCCTTGTTTTACTTCTCTATTAACTTTCCAAGATTTATTCACTTTAGAGTGTGTAGCTATCATTTATTTTTATTCCTCCATAATGCTATGTTTACAAATTTGTATTTATCTGTACTTTTAAAATTATCTTAATTATAAACCATTTCTCATCTCACGTAACACTCATGTTACTTCTACACTTATCAGATATTATGTAACTGAAAACCACAACTCAGCAACAATATAGCACCATTTTTCAAAATTAAATGGCTTACCAGAATTCTTTAATTCTATCCTTTATTTGTATTAGATGACCCTTTATTCTGGTATTTGGCATTGTTCATATGGAGGAAAGCTTATAAGTTGATATTCCATAAATAGAAGGATTTATTATGATTGATTAATTATTTTCATTTAGAATGCATAGAATATGGTTGATTTACTATTTCTTTCTTACTCTCTGCCTGGAACATAGTGCTATCTATGTAATAGCCACTAAAATATTAAGTTAATCACCTAGACTTTAAACTGCATATTAATAGGAATAACATACAGAACTCTTCTCAGATTGGGACACCTGGGTGGCTCAGTCAGTTAAGCGCCTGAGCCTTTAGCTCTTTGGGTCCTGGGACTCAGTTCTGCAACAGAATCCCTGCTTAGCCGGGAGTTTGCTTCTCCCTCACCCTGCTGCTCCCCCTGCTTGTGCTCTCTCTCACTCACAAATAAATAAAATTAAAAAAACAAATTCTTCTCAGATAGCTAATATAGAATATCTTCTTTGTATTCATCAAAGGGAAAGTGCCATATAATAATGAAATTCAGACTACTTCAAATTCATTTTTTAACCAGTAAGAAAGTACTGGAAACAAGCCAAAAATGTCTTTAATGAATCAAAGAAATAGATTGATTTTCAATATCTTAATGTTTCTAAAATAAATTGCAAGATTTTTATACTAGATATCACTGTAAATATTCATTATACAAGGATATTCTAAAAATAAACGTGAGAAAACTTCTTGTCATATATGATGACAAAAACGAGTTTGACAAAAGTCAGTTTGGGTAAAACTTACAACACCTACCACCTGAAACTCTTGTTCTATAATTTAATTATTTTAATTTACAAAAATACAAAAATAATATATCAGAGTAAGTCTATTGATAGCTTTGAAGGTATGCTCTGGTTGTGCACTGTTTACTATTGAAAGGGGAATCAAATATGTGATGCTTATGGTGTGACTATATTAAAATTCAACAAGTTCAGAAGCATGCGAGGAATAGAATAAAGACAAAAGATGACCCTTACTTATCCTAAAGATAGACAATGGTATATATGTGCTAGTTGGGGAGAGAATCCAGTCAGTAGATGGAGGATGTGGTAGTGGAAAAAAAAAAGACACAACGTTTTGGTTGAACGTTTAGCACTATATTTAACAAAGTGAAATTGTGAGTTAATAGCCTTGAATAAAATCCAAAAAATATTTTCAATTCATTGAAGATTATTTAGGAAAAACTTGAAAAATACAACTTGATAAGGATTCCAATAAAAGATTCATAAGCAATACAAGTTTCAGAATTTTTAGTATATTTTCCCTAAAAAGCCATTTGATTTAAATTAAAAAGAATTCTATTTACCTGCCACTTAAATAAGAGGAAATTATTTGGTTTTGTAATAAGTCCATAAAATAAATTAACATATCTTTAGAAAACAGATATGCACACTAATTTAAAAATAATAGTGCTTAAGCTGTTCAGCAAACATTTGTAAAATTCCTTGCCATCAGCTAGCTCTGGAGTTCTGCTAGGTGAGTAAGGCCATGTATGTTACTGCTCAGAGTACTGACGCAAAGCAATCGTCCCCTTCACATCCATTTTTTGCTGTTGATAGGTCATGCTATGTTGTTTAGAGTTACATAGATGGCCCTACATGAAGGTGACTGTGATTTAACTTTCAAATAAGATGGCTCCTGATTTACAATGATTCAACTTACAATATATTTGGCAATGATGTGAAAGTGAAAGTGATTCAGTAGAAACTGTACTTTGAATTTTGAATTTGGGTCTTTATAAAAAAGGGCCAGTGACATGTGGTATGGTGCCGTCTTGTGATGCTGGGCAGGGGCAGTGAGCCACAGCTCCCAGTCAGCTAGAAGATTACAGGGGTGAACACCTGATATTCTTACAACCATTCTATATATAACCATTCTTCTTTTTTGTAGTGTAATATTTAATAAATTGCATGTGATATTTGATACTTTGTTATAAAATAGGCTTTGCTTAAGATGATTTTGCCCAAATGCAGGCAAATGTAAGTGTTCTGAGTATGTTGAAATAAGCTTAAGGTAAGCTATGATATTTGATAGTTTAGGGGTATTAAATGCATTTTCAGTTTTTTATGTGTTTCTCTGTACATAGCCCCCTTGTAAGCTGAGGAACATCTCTATATGTATATGTAACCTTGGTATGGCTTACATATTATTGGCATGAAACATCTAGAACAGTACGTGTGCCATATAATTGTCTACAACATCCAACAAGTTTCTTGAAAACTTGTGCCAAAGGGGTTATGTCTTTAAGGATTCTTATTTCAGAAGGGTTCTCTCAAACGTAAGATTTTTCAGAAGTTAAGTGAAAATCTGACCAAACTAAACATTTTTCCATTTTCCCTAGTGAGCAAAGATAGCTAAAATCTATCTGCCATTTTCAACACTGTACTCAACGATTGTAATTCTAATTTAAGAACAGATGATTTATATCAAAACCACATGTTGGCCTAATCTTATACAATATTCATAAATCTCACTCAGAGCCTTGGACATTTTTTTTAAAGATTTTATTTATTTATTTGATAGAGAGAGATCAGAAGTAGATGGAGAGGCAGGCAGAGAGAGAGAGAGAGAGCGAAGCAGGCTCCCTGCCGAACAGAGAGCCCAATGTGGGACTCGATCCCAGGACCCTGAGATCATGACCTGAGCCGAAGGCAGCGGCTTAACCCACTGAGCCACCCTGACGCCCCACCTTGGACATTTTTATTTGTTGAGTCTATATGGTACTACGGACATTCATCTTTTTTGACCTCATAGCTTCATGTATGTCTATACTTTTGAAAATACATGCATCATAGTTCCATTGTTAAATGTCTGGGTTATAAAATGTGCTATGCTATCATAATGGTAATAAGAACATACAAATGACCTGATGTAATGAACTGGACCAGATTGCCAGATATCATATTTCATACCAGAAAGATTCAGTGGTAAGTTTTAAAATGGCCAGCTATACTTCGACTGAATTATAACTCATTTAACTTCTTTCTTTGTGTACAGTATTATACATTAGTCAGTATTATAATAAATAAGTACTTTGGACAGATGTAAATATGCTGTAATAAAAAATGTTTTTCTTCTTTCTTTTAGTCCTTTTTACTTGTAAGACTAGCCACAAATACCATGCCTCCCCCCAAATAATTTGCAATCCAAATTTATCTCTAAATGAATTTATTGCACAGAAAAAAAAATATATATATATATACACTTACAGTAGACATGTTTAAAAATAGTTACACAACAGCAGGGCCCTAAATGTAAGCAGTATAGTTTCTTTGTTTTGTTTTGTTTTTTTCTTTTTTTTTTTTTATAAGTGACTCTTTTATTTTTTTTTATTTAAGATTTTATTTATTTACTTGAGAGAGAGACAGTGAGAGAGAGCATGAACGAGAAGGTCAGAGAGAGAAGCAGACTCCCCATGGAGCTGGGAGCCTGATGCGGGACTCGATCCCAGGACTCCAGGATCATGACCTGAGCCGAAGGCAGTCGTCCAACCAACTGAGCCACCCAGGCGTCCCTGTTTTGTTTTTTTCTTAAAAAAAAAAAAAAAGAGGTTATGTGAAATACTGGAATTTTATTTCCAGGCCTAGTATTTCAAGACAGTTAACCACACTTACAGTGTCAACAGCCTCTTGTTGGCAGTATGATTTTATTGGCTCCATGGAATAACAGCAAGAATTTACTATTGCTTCTTTCTTTTATTACACACACAGAAAAAAAAATTGACACATTTGCTCAAGACCATCCAGAATCATTTTAACCTATCAAAATTGATGGGAGGCCTTCACTGCCAAAGTCACTGCTGGGTTTTCACAATTCATTGCAGACAATCTGCTACTCCCATTATGATAAAGGAGAGAAGAGTCATAATCAGGGAAGAAAGCTAGATTAATACTTGTAATTATCATTGAATTATTTAGCCTGCTCTAGGATTATTATTATTAGTGTCATTTGATAATTTTCTCTCATTTTATTAAACACAACTGTGAGTAATTACCCTACCTAATATTTCTCTGTATTGGCTGACTAGCTAGCAAACATTCATGAAAATATCCATTAGCCACACACATAAAATGCTGCATTATGATGCTGTTGAATCAGAACATACCACTACCTGATCCTGTAGCTCTTTGAGGATTTGCAAATCAATTAATTCTATGTTTCTTGGATTCTTCCCATACAATTAGAAAATTTATAATAGAGTCCATGAACATTATTAGTTTTACCATTTTAAACCAGCAATCACACTTTGATTTTTACAACAAAAGCAGAAATATAAACACACACATTTGGGTCAGTTTTCTGTTAGTCTGTCTGGACTTCAAAATTCTATTCCTCAAGATAATGCACACCAAAGTTCTGAATTAAACAAGAAATTAGATGGCACCTGAACACTTGGTTTCATATTCTCAAAAGGACTATGCAACCTATTTCTTACATTATGACATTGTTTTACAAAGATCCACACTTTTATAATGTACTAACATTATTTTTAATCATGATTAAAAATCAAACATAAAAATTTCTACTTTTTGCTTTTAGGCTAGTGCCTTCAGCACAGGAGAGAGGAGGCGACAGGATCCCTGCACCAGGCCCGTTCACTTGGATGGGGAACTGTGGGGGACAGTCTCCACTCCTTCCCCGCACACCCCCTGCCACCCACATCGCTGCCACATCTTGGTGGAAGACGGCATCTGACTGCCCGTTTCTCCATGGGGTTGTTTCTGTGAGTTGCGGGTATGGCACCTGGTGGCATGCCCAAGACTGCCCTTGGGACAGGTGGCCAAGGAGATGCTGTCCCCTTGGGTCCAGAGGCACAAGACAGGCCTGCCTTTTGCCCAGACTCCTTCCTCAGAGGGGAGCACACGCCCCTGCCCTAGTCGTCCCCTCACGTCTCCTTAGCAGCCAGGCTTCCATCTCTCTGCACAGGGAGCGGGTGAGACTTGTCTTGCCACCGGCCCGCTGTTCCTGCCAGGGCCAGCTCTCCAGCGTCGCGACCATTTCCCGACCACAAGGCCAACGGCTCCCTCTCTTCTCCTGTGCAGCTTGCTGCACTTTCCCCAGACAGGCTCCTGGGGAGCCCAGTGACAGACATGTCCCCTTCCTTAAGGCTCTTTCCACAGGCGCAACCACGGTTCTCTCTCAGGCAGTGGGGATGCCCAAGCAAAGAGGATTTCGCTCCATGCGGGTTTATTACACTGTGCTGTTGGGTCTTGCTCAGGCAAGCAGCAGCAGCATCCCACAGACCCGACTCTGATTTCCCAAAGAATGCTGTGCTTTCCCAGAGGAGATGCCCAGGCAAAGACCCTTTCACTGTATGAGGGTTTCTCCCGCCGTGCTGCGAATACTAGGCTAAGGCAAGCAGCAACAGCAGCCCACAAAAACGACTCTGATTTCCCAGCGACTGCTATGCTTTCACAGAGGTTTTCAGCTTGGTGCGAACGGCACTTCGCTGCTGCTTCCTCAGCAAGGCTTTGGGTGTTCGCTCTGTCGAATCAGGGAAGAAGAGCTGCGGGAGAGCTGGTCCCTCTTGGGCCTTGCTTTCCCGGGCTCTATGTTGGCACCCTGGGTTTACCCTGCCAGTCCGAACTAAGCAGACACAGCCACAACGCTGCAGCAGCGTGCATGGCCTAGGATGGCACTCAATGCACACTACATTCTCCCAGTGTAGGCAACGCTTGGCCTTTTGCACAGGCCCTCAGGCGGACTCGCGGACAAGGCCAGTGCCTTCCACACAGGAGAGGAGAGGCGACAGGATCCCTGAACACCGCCCGTTCACTGGAATGGGGAGCTTTGGGAGATTGTCCCCACTCCTTCCCCGGCAAACCCCCTGCCACCGAAAACGCTGTCACATCTTGGAGGAAGATGGCATCTGACTGCCTGTTTCTCGAGGGAGCTATTTCTGCGAGTTCCGGGTATGGCGCCTGGTAGCTAGCCCAAGTCGGCCCTACGGACAGGTGGTCAAGGAGATGCTGTCCCCTTGGGACCAGAGGCACAGGACAGGCCTGCCTTCTGCCCAGACTCCTTCCTCAGAGTGGAGCATGCATCTCTGCCCTAGTCATCCCCTCATGTCGCCTTAGGAACCAGGCTTTGTCTCTCTGCACAGGGAGCGGGTGACACTTGTCTTGCCACCGGCCTGCTGTTCCTGCCACGGCAGGCTATTCTGCTTCCCGACCTTTCCCGACCACAAAGCCAACGTATCCTTCTCTTCTCCTGGGGTGGCTTGCTGCACCTTCCCCAGACGTGCTCTTGGGGAGTGCAGTGACACACGTGTGCAACCACGCTTCTCTCTCAGATCTCAAATACCCAACATAACCCTACACCTAAAGGAGATGGAGAAAGAACAACAAAGAAAGCCTAAACCCAGCAGAAGAGGAATAATAAAGATCAGAGCAGAAATCAATGAAATATAAACAAATAAACAAACAAATAAAAACCACAAAAAACCAACAACAACAACAAAAAACAATAGAACAAATCAATGAAACTAGGAGCTGGTCCTTTAAAGAATTAATAAGATTGATAAAACTCTTTCCAGACTTATCAAAAAGAAAAGAGAAAGAACCCAAATAAATAAAGTAATGAATGAAAGAGGAGAGATCACAACCAACACCAAAGAAATACTAACAATTATAAGAACATACTATGAGCAACTCTACGCCAACAAATTCAACAATCTGGAAGAAATGGATACATTCCTAGAGACATATAAACTACCACAACTGAACCAGGAAGAAATAGGAAACCTGATAAGACCCATAACCAGTACGGAGATTGAAACAGTCATCAAAAATCTCCAAACAAACAAAAGCCCCGGGCCAGATGGCTTCCCAGGGAAATTCTACCAAACATTTAAAGAAGAATTAATTCCTATTCTCATGATACTGTTCCAAAAAAATAGAAATGGAAGGAAAACTTCCAAACTCATTTTATGAGGCCAGCATCACCTTGATCCCAAAACCAGACAAGGATCCCATCAAAAAAGAGAACAGCAAACCAATATCCTTGATGAACACAGATGCGAAAATTCTCACCAAAATACTAGCCAATAGGATTCAACAGTACATTAAAAGGATTACTCACCACGACCAAGTGGGATTTATTCCAGGGCTACAAGGTTGGTTCAACATATGCAAATCAATCAATGTGATACAACACATTAATAAAAGAAAGAACAAGAACCACATGATACTCTCCATAGATGCTGAAAAAGCATTTGGCAAAGTGCAGTGTCCCTTCCTGATTAAAACTCTTCAAAGTGTAGGGATAGAGGGCACATATTATCAATGTTATCAAAGCCATCTATGAAAAACCCACTGCAAATATCATTCTCAATGGAGAAAAACTGAATACTTTTCCGCTGAGATCAGGAACACGGCAGGGATGTCCGTTATCACCACTGCTATTCAACATCGTACTAGAAGTCCTAGCTTCAGCAATCAGACAACAAAAAGAAATTAAGGGCATCCAAATTTTGCCAAATTGGCAAAAGAGAAGTCAAACTATCCCTGCTTGCAGACGATATGACACTGTATGTGGAAAACTTAAAGGACTCCACTCCAAATCTGCTATAACTTGTATAGGAATTCTGTAAAGTGTCAGAATATAAAATCAATGCACAGAAATTGGTTGCATTTTTTTAAACCAACAAGACTGAAGAAATAGAAATTAAGGAGTGAATCCCATTTACAATTGCACTCAAAACCCTAAGATACCTAGGAATAAACCTAACCAAAGAGACAAAGAATCTATACTCAGAAAACTCCAAAGTGAGTACTCATGAAAGAAATTGAAGAAGACACAAAGAAATGGAAAAATGTTCCATGCTCCTGTATTGGAAGAACAAATATTGTGAAAATGTCTATGCTACCTAAAGCAATCTACACATTTAATGCAATCCCTATCAAAATCTCGTCCATTTTTTTCAAAGAAATGGGACAAATCATCCTAAAATATATATGGAACCAGAAAATACCTCGAATAGCCAGAGGAATATTGAAAGAGAAAGCCAAAGTTGTTGGCATCACAATTCCAGACTTCAAGCTCTATTACAAAGTTGTCATCATCAAGATGGTAGGGAACTGTCCCCAAAACAGACATAGATCAATGGAATAGAATAGAGAGCCCAGAAATACACCCTCCACTCTATGGTCAACTAATCGTCAACAAAGCAGGAAGGAATGTCCTATGGAAAAGAGACAGCCTCTTCAACAAATGGTGTTGGGAAAATTGAACAGCCACATGCAGAAAAATGAAGTTGGACCATTTCCTTACACCATACATGAAAATAGACTGGAAATGGATGAAGAAGCATAATGTGAGAAAGGAATCCATCAAAATTCTTGAGGAGAGAACAGGCAGCAAACTCTTTGACCTCACCAGCAGCAACTTCTTCGTAGGAACATCGCCAAAGGCAAGGGAAGCAAGGGCAAGAATGAACTCTTGCGATTTCATCAGATCAAAAAGCTTTTGCCCAGCAAAGGAAACAGTTAACAAAGCCAAAAGATGACTGTCAGAAGTTATCTGGGAGAAGATATTTGCAAATGACATACCAGATAAAGGGCCAGTATCTATCCAAAATCTATAAAGAGCTCATCAAACTCAACACCCTAAGAACAAATAATCCAATGAAGAAATGGGCAGAGGACATGAACAGACATTTCTGCAAAGAATACATCCAAATGGCCAACAGACACATGAAAAAATGCTCCACATCACTCGGCATCAGGGAAATACAAATCAAAACCAGAATGAGATACCACCTCACACCTTTCAGAATGGCTAAAATGAACAAGTCAGTCAATGACAGATGCTGGCGAGGATGTGGAGAAAGGGCAACCCTCCTACACTGTACGTGGGAATGCAAGCTGGTGCAACCACTCTGGAAAACAGCGTGGAGGTGCCTCAAAAAGCTGAAAATAGAACTAGCTTATGACCCAGTGATTGCAGTACTGGGTATATACCCTAAAGATACAAACGTGGCATTCTGAAGGGGCACATGCACCCAAATGTTTATAGCAGCAATGTCCACAATAGTTAAACTATGGAAAGAACCTAAATGTCCTTCAATAGATGAATCAATAAATAAGATGTGGTATATATGTACAATGGGATACTATGCAGCCATCAAAAGAAATGAAATCCTGCTATTTGTGATGACGTGGATGGAACTAGAGGGTATTATGCTTGGCGAAATAAATCAATCTGAGAAAGACAACTATCCTATGATCTCCCTGATATGATGAAGTGGAGATGCAACATAGGCGGTTTCGGGCGTACGAAAAGAAAAATAAAAGATGGGATTGGGAGGGAGACAAACCATAAAAGACTAAATCTCACAAAACAGACTGAGGGTTGCTGGGGGGAGGTGTGTTGGGAGAGGATGGTGGGGGTATGGACATTGGGGAGGGCAGGTGCTATGGTGAGTGATGGTGAGTGCTGTGAAATGTGTAAACCTGGTGATTCACAGACCTGTACCCCTAGGGATAAAAACACATTATATGTTTATAAAAATTTTTAAAAAAATAATTTAAAAAAATCCATTAAAGAAAAAACACATATTGCAAGCCCAGAGCTAATCTCATATTCAATCAAAAAAGTTTGAAAGTTTTTCCCTTAAAGATCAGAAAAAAGACAAGTGTGTCCACTTTCACTACTCTCATTTGACGTAGTACTGGATGTCCTAGCCAGAGAAACAAGGAACACAAAGAAATAAGAGACTCCAAATAAAAAAAAAAAAAAGGAAGAAGTAAAATTTTCTTTTTTTGGATAACATGAACTTACATGTAAAAAAATCCTAAAAACTTCATAAAAATTTTTGAATAAACAAATTTAGTAAAGCTGCCAAATACAAGATCAATATATAGAAGACAAGAATTTTGGGTTTTTTTTCGTTTTTTTAATAGTTTTTCATGTCATCCTTGCTCAGTGATCACGCTAATCTTCTCTGCATCATTCCAATTTTAGTATATGTGCTGACAAAGTAAGCACAAGACAGGAGCATTTTAACACTCTAATGATGAACTATCTGAAAAAATAAAGAAAACAATCTAATTCACACTAGCATCAAAACTAATATAATACTTAGGATAAGATTTAACTAAGACTATGAAAGATCTGTACCCCATAATCTATGACATTGATAAAGAAATTGAAGGAGACACAAATGGAAAGATAGCTCATATTTATGAATGGTAAGAATTAACATTGTTAAAATGTCCATACTACCGAAAACCATCTGTAAATTCAATTCCTATCAAAAATCCAATGTTAGAGGCACCTTGGTGGCTCAGTGGGTTAAGCTGCTGCCTACGGCTCAGGTCATGATCCCAGGGTCCTGGGATCGAGCCCCGCATCAGCCTCTCTGCTCAGCAGGAAGCTGCTACCTCTTCTTTCTCTGCCTGCCTCTCTGCCTGCTTGTCCTCTCTCTCTCTCAAATAAATAAATAAATAATTTTTTTAAAAAATCCAATATTGTGTTTTTACAGAAGTAAGTAAAGAATCCTAAAATTTATATGAGACCATAAAAGACAACAAATAATCAAAGCAGTTCTGAGAAAGAATGAAGAAGCGAAATTACACTCTTGATTTGAAACTATACTACAAAGCCCTCATGCTCAAAACAATAAAGCATACTGGCATAAAAACAGACCAATAAACAAGTAGAACAGAATTGAGAGTCCAGAAATAAATCCTTTCATACAGTCACCTAATATTTGACAGGGGCCAACATATGTAATGGGTAAAGATAGTCTGTTCAGTAAATGATATTTAAAACTGAATAGTCACATAAACAGTATGAAACTGGAACCTTATATCACTCATAAATCTTAACTTGAAATAGATTAAAGACTTAAATGTGATGCATGAAACTAATTTCCTAAAGGAAAACATAGGAAAAATTCTCCTTGACATTGGTCTTGCCAATAGTTTTTTGGATACCAGACCAAAAACACAAGCAAAAATAAATAAATGGTATTACATCAAACTAAATTTTCTGCATTGCCAAAAAAAAAAAAGGGGGAATGAAAACACAATCCACAGAATGGAAGAAAATACTTACAAAACTTATATCTGAAAAGAGGTTAATAACTAACAGATACAAAAAGAAAAAAATATATAATTAAAAAAATAGCAAAAGGATCTCAATAGACTTTTTTTTCAAAAAAAGTTATATAAATGACCAACAGGAGCATTAAAAAGTGCTCAACGTAAAAAACTCAGGGCAAAGTCATTATGTTGTTGTTTTTGTTTACCTCTGAAAAACACAGCAAGATATTACTACCTCTTAGAATATATACTACCAAAAAATTAAAACTAACAAATTTTGGTAAATATTGGGGAAAATGGGGAACTTATGCACTGTGATAGGGATATAAATTTGTATGGAAAACAGTATGGAGACTATTCGTATTATTAAAAGTAAAATTACCATATGATTCAGTAATCCCACTTCTAGGGATATAGCTAAAGGAAACGAAGTCACTATTCGAAGACATCTCTGCACTCTTATGTTCATTATAAAATTATTAACTCTAAGCAAGAGATGGAAATAACTTCAGTATCCATTAATGGATGAATGAATAAAATAAGTATGGTAAATATATACTATGGAATACTACTTAACCATGAAAAATTAAGAAATACTGCCATTTACAATACCATGGATGGATCTTGAAGGTATTATACTAAGTGAAATATTTCAAAGATTTTATATATTTTTTAATTTATGTATTACGATATCCCTTACATACAGAATCTGAAGAAAAAGCAAACTAATGGAAACTTAGAGTTGAGTTGACAAGGGGTGAACCTGGGGTGGAATAAGGTGGTCAAAGGGTACAAACTTGCAACTATAATAGGAAAAAGTTCTGGGGATCTAATGTACAGCATGATGGTCATAGTTAATAATATATACATACTTTTTTAATTGTGCTTCCCTTTATTAAATTTTGCATATATTAAATTCTTACAAGTTGAAACTTTATAGCAATCTTGTATAAAATAGGTCTGCTGCCACCATTTTTCTAACACCATTTGTTCATTTTGTGTCTCTTTGTCACATGTTGGTAATTCTTGCAATATTTCAAGTTTTTTCATTATTATTGTATTTGTTATGGTGATCTGTGATCAGTATTTATGACCCACTGAAAACTCAGAACTAGTTTACTTAAGGTATATACATTGTTTTTCTTTAAAGACATAATGCTTTTGAACAGTACAGTATAGTGTTTATTTTTTATATGCACTGGGAAACATAATTTTTTATTTGCACTGGGAAACCAAAAAATAATAATAATGATTTGACTTAGTTTATTGAAATAATCACTTTATTGAGGCGGTCTGGAACAAAACCCACAAGACCTCTGAAGTTTATCTCTACTGTACTATATACATAAAAGTTGCTAAGAGAGTAGATCTTAAAATTCCTTACAATACATGCATAAAAAACAGAGGCAACTATATGAGATAGTAGATGTATTAACATTTTTATGTAGATTATATTGCAATGCAGATGTATACCAATTTATCAAATGGTACAAAATTTACACAATGTTAAAAGTTTGCAGTGTTATAAGAAATCATTTCTTAAATTTACAAATTATAATATGTCAATTATTTTTCAATAAAGCTGGAAATAACCTTTTGTAGAATTAATCTATTTTTCAAAAGAGGAAGTAAGGAAGTAGAAACTGCAACTAACTCTGAAATAATAGAATACAAGATCCATTTTAGTTATATACACACTGTGACAAACACTATTAGTTAGTTTACAATGAAGGAATACTTATGAAGCATGAAGGATGGTCTATAAATAAGGCTGAAAGAGCTCAGTTTTAAAGTTTAAATTTAAAATCTTCTTTTGAAATACTAAACTGACTACCCAGTTTTCCAAACATAAATGTCTTAACTGCATGAATTTATTTCATACAACTCTATAATCTAGTTTCATAAGAAAGCAGCATGCAAATTTTGAATAAGACAGACTTGCTTAAGTTTCTTTATGTTCAACAGTAAAGGATACTTCCCTAAAAATAAATAGAAGAAAAATCAGCATATTTATCAAGATAATTATTATTCATAATAAGATTCATATTGAATTAAGGAATATATAGCCTCAGAGGGGGTAAAGTAAAATGAAATTTATTTTGGTAAATGTGTCTATGAATAGTCAATACAATGCCTCAATATAAATGAATATTACCATTTTGAACAATTTAATTACTATTATTAGAATTATTATAAGTATAAAAATAGCTATCATTTTAGCATGGAATATGAGACTCTCATGCTCCATGCTTCATCACATCCACACAACAATTCTGCATAATAAGTATTATCATCACCATTTCATGGGTGAAAAAACTGAGGCTAACACATTTAGATAACTGGTTTATGATTACATGGCTAGTAAAGATGCATCACACTAATTTAGGCTTTATGATTTCAGAATTGTACTCTTTCCACTGCACATTCTATTACTCTGTAAATACTTGGCTTGTTTTCATTTAGTTCTTTAATTTTATTCATGTGGTGATGGCTTAAAGCTTCATTTAAAGAAAGCTTAAAAAAATTCATTTAACCAAAAGCTCCCAAGAATTAAAAATGTCATGGAGCTAATGTAGACATGGATATCATTAGTTAATGGGTAACCATATATTTTCCACTCTAGTGAGATAACAATCAGAGTATTTTTCTAAGTTTTAGTCTCTGAGTATTAAAAAGGACTTTGTTAAAATAGAAATATTTAGACAAAGGTGATCAAAAGTCTGGATCAGGTCACCTTAAGATAAATATTAGAAAACTGAGGAAACAAATGGAGATTCGAACACTGAGCTATGATATAATGAATGGTTTAAAGTATTTAGTAGAATATAGAAAAGCCCTTTAAAGCCTGGTCTTAGCCTAGCATTGCAGCTCCTGGGATATCTGTCTATCTATCATCTATCTATCTATCTATCTATCTATTTAGATATAAATTTGAAGATTTTTTAACTTAAAGATTTTGAGAAATAGAACATAATCAGCACCATAGAAGATCTGTTTATGATAACAACCTAGCCCCTTCTCCCAGTTTGTTAATATTCTCTCTTATTTAATGTAACATTGTGCAAATATACCACTGCTGATATGCCGTTATGAATGAAATAACTATAATCATCTGTTTTCATATCCTGGTGAAAATATTCATTTAGTTCCATGTTGTATTTCCAGGAATGGACAAAATTTTTTTTTAATTTTTAATTTTTCTAAATATTGTCCAACCTACCTCAAATGTTTTTATTATGGGCACTGTCATTCTTTCACATTCTTGCAAGACATTTTTACTGTTTCCCAATATGGTAAGTGTGTAATAGTATGCCATTCTAGGTTTTAATTTATTTTTAATTTAATTTAATTTAATTCCAGATTCATAAAAAAGATAAACAGTTTTTACCTATGAGTGGCCATTTGGATTACCCTTTCTGTAAAGTACATGCTTCAATCTTTTGATATCTTAACATTGTGTCATACTGACTTCTTTAAGAATAGATTTCCTGAATGAACTTTTAGCTGTGTAGGTCTTCTCTATTTTATTTTGAACTTGCTTTCATTTCAAAAACTTTATATTTATTTTCATAATCTGCTTTTATTTTGCTTTGTCTATTGTCTATTTATTTGCAAGCAAGAGAGAGCGAGCGAGTCAGAGTGCAGGGGAGGGATAGAAAAAGAAAGGAAAAGAATCTTAAGCAGGCTCCAGGCTCAGCACAGAGCCCAACTCTGGGCTCTATTTCACAAGCCTGACATCATGACCTGAGCCAAAAAGAAAGAAATAAAATAAAATTAAGGTGTTAAAAAAAAAAGGAAAAAGAATTGGAGGTTTAATTAAGTGAGCCACCCAGGCACCCCTGGGGTATCTTAAATTGGCTGTCATATCTTTAAAGTTCTAGAGTATCCATTTGGTTCATTTATAAAATCTTTCTCAATATCATTTTTTAGTTTCAGTTTTTTGTTCAATTTGCTTCCCCTCTCATTTCTTTGAGCAGAGTAATCAAGCCATTTTACAATATTTATTGATCATTTTAATATCATACTTAATCCCATTTTGTCTATCAAATCTTGTTAATGGTTTTTCTTTGTGTGCTTTGTTACATTTTGTTATGTTCAAGACATTATATTTGAAACTCTTATTGAGTAGGAATAATTAAGAGCTATAATAATGGTATGGTCCTCCTTGGCAGGATTTTCTCTTATATCTGAGACTTTACAAGACAATCATACTCCAAATTCAGTGGTTGACGTTCTCAGTTTACACAGAAGGCAAGGTAGGCTCTAGTCTTATTTCTGCTTCTCCTTGTGCTTTGGGGATCTCAACTTAAATTTGGGTTGTACCAAAGTCCTCAAATTTGATTGCTGCTGGATTTTGAATTTTTTTTCTCTAGTATCAAGTGTCTATTAAAAACACAGCTCAGTGTGTTTTAGCAGTTTCTAATGCTCTCATAGCTAAAATGGCTTCAGGGCATATATCTCTAGGCTCTCATTGTGTTTCGTATTGGCCCAGTAATCCCTCACTTATTTTTATAATCATTCTGATATTTTTAACTTTAAAAGCTATTTTGTCTGGATTTTTAAGTTGTCTTAAGTAGGAGTTTTTAGATCACCATTACTAGAAGCAACAACAAATATACATGAAAATATCTGCAGTAGTTTATCACATCTTTATGGCTTTGAACTTCCATAAGCCGAGGCATCCTTCTCTAAACACTTAGGCAAACTCCAAGTTACCCTTTAAAACAACACAAGAATTGCTTCATTTAAGAACATGTTCAGGGATGACTCTTCCCCACTGTCCTTACCAACATTCCCACACACTCTTTGCTACCCACACCTTGTTTATGAACTTTCATTAGGTATATCAGCGGGACCAGAATTTTGCTCTATTGTATTTTTGTCCTTTAGAGCTTTAATTAAATATGAATTCCATAGAAAGTCTGTCCCTTTTCTTTCAAACCTGGGTTAGTTATTTCTTCTCATTCTTTGTCAGAAGTTACTTTATTAGAGAAACTTACAGCTGTATTGTGACTTTGGAGCCTTTACAGTTTTTTGACTGGAAAAATCACCCATCCCTGAGATTTTTACGCAGCTTCCTGGCTGATATTATTCAGAAATCTGTTCAAAACAGACTTTTTCAGGGAGGCCCTTTCAGACCACTCAGTTACAAAACCTCTTCTCAATCACTGCTCTTATTAAAATGTGCTTATTTAGTTCAAATATGCATCACTATTAAAGAAAAACCAGTACGATTTTTTTTTCTTTTTAAAGTTGGCTTACCTATTATCTATCTCTCCCATTAAAATGATTCCTCTGGGCTGGGGTTTTGTTGTGCTCATCTTAGGCCAGGCATTCAATAAATTGTCTCTGAATGATCGAATTGTTTGACTCCCTTGCTAGATTCTCAACTTCATGAGGCCAAGGATTGTTCTATTCAGTCCTTTATCCTCAATGTCTGTTATATTGCAGTCACTTATGTGACTAATGGGAAAAATCACAGAAAGAAAGAGTTAAAACTACAGAAAAACCCCGTAGGTTCAATAACACAAAGCTTTCTAAAATTATTTAGCCCAGGAATTGAATACTGGCTGCACTTTTGATTTTTTTTAAATGGTATTGAATTTAATTTAAATGGAAATACTTGAATGGTAGAATAATAAAAAAAAATTATAAAAGCAACTTGCTCCTTAAAGTAAGAATTATATAGGGCATCTCTTCTAGAAGCAAAATTTTCAAATGTCAAACATCTGAAAGCATAGAAGGAGAAGTAAGAGTGTGAATTATACTTCAATGCTCTTTTCTTTATATTCAGCAAACAGCTTCATTCACACCTTTCCAATTTTTTCAACTCTTTTGACAAAGCCTTCAGAGGAGTTACTGCTGATGACAACCATCACAGCCTAACAGGAGAAATTTTATGAAGAAAAATAATAGCGTGTTTTTCCCAAGTTGTTAAGGATATGGTGAAGCTCTGTCGGATTCAAAGGAGGAATGTGCAATTCCATGCTATATATAATAATAACTTATTTTAATAATGGCTTTGCAATTTTTCAGATATATCCATTTACTGAAAGCACTATCAAATAAACAAAAGCAAACAAATTAACAGGGGTTCGAGACAGGAATTATCTAATCTAAAAATAGCACATGTTCACAGAATACACAACACATATCCCAAGTACTACTATAGGTTTCAAGTAATAGTCAAAACAATAGTAAACATGATTCAGACCCTACCAGACAAATCATAAATGGGATCTTAACTGTAAATCCTTATCTTTAGATCAAAGCGGGTAATTGGGTGCTGAAGATACATTATAGAACTAATATGTTATAGAACTCCTCTGAAATGAGTCATTTATTCCATCACTTTTCCTGCACAGCTGCTGACCCATGTTTTGGTTCCTGGAAATAGCTGCTACCCTGTCATACTTCTTTAAAGCACCTATATTGATAACTCTACTCACTCCTCCATTCCTCTGTGTCTGTCACTGTGTTAAAATGGGGAGTCAGCTGACTCACTTGTGGTGGTAATAAAGTAGATGAGTTTGCAAAGTATTTTGTTATTTCTAAAAATGCAAAAACCAAATTACATTGAAATCATACGCGGTGTTTCAGGGAGAGCTGTAGGATGTGGTTTCTTGTGTAATCCACAGAGATTAGCTCCAACACATATTTAAACTCTCCTCTAGGAGCAACCTTAGAGGTAAAGCAAGAAGATAAAGAGATGTATACACACCCTGGCACAAAAGTATCACTTATGTTTGGCTTCCTAGTCTCCTCGTGTTACTTATTTATCTTAACTTCTCTCTGAAATCAGGGAACACAGAATCTCAATCAGTTGATATTTTTCTACTGAATTACCCAATAGTCTGATCATACCCCTAAGACTTTTTAAAATTATTTCACTCATAATCCCAAATCTGCTTTGCCACCTCAGCTCAGTACACTGTAATTTGATTTCAAAATGAGGACGGTTGTCAGTAATGCCACATTCATTTATCTATTTTACAATTCCATGTACTTAGAACTATGAAAATATGTTAATAACATCCATTCCAATAAGCCACCCTACATTTATTATCATGAAACAAGACCTCAAGAAAGAGAATTCAAAATCATCCATGTATTTGCAATTTATTGCAATAAAGCCTTTATCAATAGACTTCCCTGTGCACATGGTGGTCAAATTGCTGGAGAAAACCAGCCAGATCTATTACAAGCTTTCTCATGGCTTCTAGGTAATCCAAGTGAGCCTTTATTGATACTGGGAAGGGATAAAGCAGGGAAGGGATAAACAGTGATGTAAGAATTTGCTGGACAAAAGTAATGACTCTCATTACAGAGTGAGTATTTTAAAGCAAAAGAGCCTGTTGGGAATATTGTTTTATAAAATAGTGTTTTTTTTTATTAACTTTTTAAAATCAATTAGTTAACATATAGTGTACCATTAGTTTCAAATGTAGATTTCAGTTATTCATCCATAGCATATAATAGCTAATGCTCAGTACTTACTGTTATAGCTTCTTGAAAGCAGAATTTTAACCCACTGAGCCACCCAGGCGCCCTTGAAAGCAGAAATTTAGATCATATATTCTGATTACTTCCATGAAGTACGACACTTTCCTGCTAGCAACCTTCAAAACATACTGTTTGTTAGAGGAATTTCTTTAATAATAAATAAATAGGAATTTATTTAAATTTATAAATATATAAAATAAATAGGAATTTATTTAAATTTACTTAAATATTGCACACTGTTTCATTGTTCATAAATAAGGTGATGATATTATAGCCATTAGTTGGTAGCTCTGATATATCACTTTCTTTTTACTTCTCAGTGCATTCTCTTTACACAAAATAGATATATATTTTAAAAGAATCTGAATCTGTGGCAAACTTTTAAAAACCCTATATAGTAAAGTTTATCATTTTAAGTAATCTCAATTATCTTCCTCAATTGTGATAGTATATCCTTCTATCTAGGCCAGATATTGTATGAGGGATTTGAAGAGACATACTTTTCTAAATTTCACTTTTCTCATCTGCAAAATGCTGATCATGATCCTACAATAAAATACACTTACAATTTTTTGATGAAAATTTATTTATTTATTTTAAGATTTTATTTATTTATCAGAGAGAGTGGGCGAGAGAGCAAGCACAGGCAGACAGAATGGCAGGCAGAGGCAGAGGGAGAAGCAGGCTCCCGGCCGAGCAAGGAGCCCAATGTGGGACTCGATCCCAGGATGCTGGGATCATGACCTGAGCCAAAGGCAGCTGCTTAACCAACTGAGCCACCCAGGCGTCCCTTTTGATGAAAATTTAATCTGTATAAACAATATATTTGCTGTAATGCGTGGTTCATGGAAAACATCTTATTTAATTATAAGCAACAACAGTATTAGAAATTAAGTAAATGTGTCTATAATATTTAAAGTTTTAACACAAAATTCCAGTGCTTTGCCTTATTTTCTCAAATCCCTTTACCACTTTCACTGACAGAGTCAAATGTACTTTTTCTACTAGTAGACAGCTCTTTGTCTTTTGTCAGAAAGATGCCCTTGTGAATTATTTATAATAGAGATATTAGCAATAATAATAATAATAATAAATAGCAATGAAAATGTTAAAAAGTTTTCTTAACTAATTAGGGTTCTTAGACATCAATTAGAGGAACCACCTCTGGCAAGCAAATTAATCTGCAAGACATTCCCAGAATTAACAAGTCAGTCAGATACAGGGTTGTCCGTAGACTGAAAGGTGAAGCAAAAGGACTAGGTTTGGAAAATAGGTAAGGACAGTGAAAAAAATGATCAAATTTTTGGGCAAAATAAATTCTTAGGTGTCCTTTCAATGGAGTCCTGGGTATTATGTAGCAGAAACTCTGGAGATTATCTCAATCCATTGGAGTCACCCTGTTTACTAGCTTGCTATTGACAAAGTTATTTACAAACTGTAGAGCAAGAGGTTATAATGTAGAAAACTGATGGTAATGCACAAGATTCTTGTTAACAATAATGCAAGTTAGTGATATTTCATTAGAAAACATAAATTCTATAACCCAAATTATGGGCCCAGAGCACTTCTGCTGCACAACTCTGCTTATATCCCAAATAACCATGTGAACTAGTTTTAATATCTGCTTCTTATTAATTTTTGAATAAAAATTCTTTTTTTTTTTTTTAAAGATTTTTATTTATTTATTTTACAGAGAGAGATCACAAGTAGACAGAGAGGCAGGCAGAGAGAGAGGGGGGGGAAGCAGGCTCCCCACTGAAGAGAGCCTGATGTGGGACTCGATCCCAGGACCCCAGGATCATGACCTGAGCCGAAGGCAGCGGCTTAACCAAGTATTTTATAATTGTGTGATAATCATGCATTTAATTTCTTGGAGAACAAAACACACTTTAGCATAACTATGTTCGTTCACAGAATCAGCCTTGATAACACACTTCTACATGTTAGAAATGATATAAGAAATGTAGAATATTGGGCACTCGTTTGGTATTCTTTGCCATGTTTTGCACTATCTAAAAAGAGATCAGTGAACTTGGACTGGAGTTAGTAGACATGGAAGAAAATAAAATATTACAGAGAGGAATACTCTGTGGTCCACAACCTAAACGGGCTGGGATTCCCATCATTTGGATCCCTGTAGCTTTACAAAAATCAATTAAATGTTTGTATCTCCTATTAAAGTGGATTTCCCAGTACTTTTTCAAACATCTCTTGTAAAATATTGTTTCCCAGAAAAAAAGGGATTTTGCACATGTATCTGCCTTTGTCTCTGGTCATGATATCAGTCAGGATCCTGGGATCGAGCTCCATATCGGGCTTTTTGCTCATTAGGGAGTATACTTCTCAGTCTCTCTCTGCATCTACCTCCCCCTGCCCCACTCATGCTCTCTCTCTCTCTCAAATAAATAAATACAATCTTTAATTTTTTAATTAAAAATAAGATAAATAAAATAAAATAAAAAGTCTGGTCTTACTGCCCCATTTAGCTCCTTTTTTTTTTTTGAGTTGTATTTAAAGCAGCATGAGAGAACATGAGGCTCTCAAACTTAAAAAAAAAAGGAAAAAATTGAGTTTTGTTAGGATTTAAGATCTTGTCTGCTAGAAAAAACGTTGGCTTTGTTAACATGTGAAAATTAACAAAAGAGAATAAGAGTTAAGGTCAAGGCCAGGGTCAGGTTTAAGTTTAAGATCTGACAAAGGCAAATTTCAGAGTTAGGGTTATGATCATGGTCAGGGAGAGGTTCGGGATTATTGTTAAAGTGTGGTTAGGGTTAGGGTAGAGGTAGGTTGAGGGTTAGGGTTAGACCGGGTTAGGGTCAGTGTCAGGGATAATGTTAGGGGTTAGTTTTAGGGTTAGGTTCAGCGTTAGGTTTCGGGTCAGGGCCCGTGTTAGTGTCAGGGAGGGTTAGGTTTAGGGTTAGAGTTAGGGTCAGGCTCACATTCAGTGTCAGGGTTAGTGTTAGGGTCAGGGTCAGGGTCACTTTTAGGTTCAGGGTTAGGTTTCTGGTGTTTGCCTTAGTCAGGGTCAGGTGAAGTCTAGAGTCAGGGTCATGTTTACAGTCAGGATCAGGTATTGGTTTAAAGTCCACATTAGTATCAACGACAGGGTTATGTAGTAGTCAGTGTTAGAGTAATGGATTGGATTAGGATCAAAACCATAATAGAGTATTTAATTGCATCCTAGCTTTCATCAAGTGTAAGATGTACTATAGTTTATGTTCGACTAAGAAAGAGAAATGCTGTCAGTTAAAGTAGGATATGTCATCAAGTGCAAGGTGAGTGCCACCTTAAGAGATATTAAAATGGGGGGGGGGACAAATCTTAGAACAAGTTAATTGTGGTAGTAGAATAAATAAGAAAGGTCCAACACTTGGATCAACTAAAGAAGTGATTATTGCTTACCATGTGCCCCAAACTATATTAAGTCCTAGAACAAGAGACGTGCTCATCTTGATGCCCCGTAGCTGTTAGACCCAAGGTACAGTGGGCTGTAGCCAACGACCAGCAGGCCGCAAGTGCCATGTGCAGACTCTAAGAGTAACTGCTTTTGAGAGAGGAAACGGTTGAGAGTGGGCTTTGAGAGGTAGAGAATTACTAGCTGGGAAAGTAGGACAATTGACACAGAATCGGAATTGATGCCCCTACATGACAGAGTTCGTGAAACTTCCCTTCTCAGAGATCTTGAGGCTCCTCTGAAATGTATTTTTCATTTTGGACAGAAGATTCAGGATAAATATGATCTGTTCGAGTTCCTGGTTCTCTCATCCGGACTGTTTCTTAAGCTTCACTGGCACAAGAAATGGGTTTTGATAATCCAGGGTAAATCCTGACAAAAGCAAAGCAAGGTATCTATGAAAACTAACCACTCAGAAGAGAACAACAGATAACAGGCCAGGCCGACCTGACCCTGCAGGATAGGTAAGGTTGGTCTGGAAACAGGGGTAGAGGGGAAGTGCCCATCTCCTGCTAGAAGAGCTAGAGAAGACCCGTTCCGGAGAGACCACCAGGAGAGGAGAGCAGTAGGTGCTGATGATGAAGAATATTTTAATCAGCAGAGAAGGTCAAAATGACAAAGTTCCATGATCAGAGTAAACATATGGGATTAAAAAATAAAAAATAAAAAAAAGATGTTTTTGAAAGGACTTTTTTTTAAAGGAATTTAAACAAAAGTCCTTTTAAAGAGACAGTTGGCTGTTTAAACCAATAGTACAACTCACTGAGAGAATCGCCGCATTATTTATTGGGGTAGAAATGACCTGGAATGTAGAAAGACCCATTCTGCAGAGGAAAAAATAGAATCACTAACAGGCCTCATGCCTTGCACAGCCAGTGGCTAGAATCCCTGCCTCATGAGACCCTGTGCTAGATGGCGCTAGAACCATCTCAACTATGTTAGTCTTTCTTGGAAGCCAACAAGTGTTTGCCCAGTTAAGAGCACGGTAACAATCAGTCACGTTATGTTATAATGATTGTCGATATCTTTAAAAGCCTTGTCAAGTTCCTTTTTGAGTAACCTTCACCCACCTTTAGAGAAATTTATCTGTGGTTCACCTCTTTGAAATACCTCATGGTTGTTCCACATTTTCCGTAGCCGAAAAACAAAAACAAAAACAAACAAAAAAAAAAGCTTTTTATTAACAAAGTGTTCAGAAGGGGCGCCACTCTAAACAATGAGAGTTTTCGCTGCCGGGACAATTTTGTTGCAGAAACAGCTGAAAGCAATCAGGTCAGACAGAGCCAAGGGCTGGAGGGATTTTTAAAATGACAAAAACCGAACCAAATCTAACCAAAACAAAAATCAAAACCAATGGCCAAGATTTCAAGTTTGCTACTAAAGGTATGACATTCTCCTAAGACATGTGAGTGACTTGATCACTTTATTTATATATTTATATTTGAAGAAGAAGGAACTATTTGATGCAGCAAATCCACGTTGGTTAAAAATTACCAAATATGGGGGCTCCTGGGTGGCTCAGTGGTTTAGGCCTCTGCCTTCGGCTCAGGTCATGATTTCAGGGTCCTGGGATGGAGCCCCACATCGGGCTCTCTGCTTAGCGGGGAGCCTGCTTCCCACCTCTCTCTCTGCCTCCCTCTCTACCTACTTGTGATCTGTCTGTCAAATGGGTAAATAAGATCTTTAAATAAAGAATAACTAGATGTGAAATACATCGAGGGTATGGGAAGGAAAATGATTTCACCTGATCTGACTAGGAAGTGGTTGAAGCCTGAATTAAAGTGCTACAAAAAGAGTAGAGACCTGGGAAATATATGGGGTAAAAATCCCTAGAAAAACAGCAATAATAACTGGCTGCTCTTTATTGACCAGATCCTGCGATAGGCAAGGAAGAGCTGGTTTTAGCCAGAGGATGATCTCCGTTTGTCTTCATGATCTGGCATTTCCTGGAAGCCAGGCATGGGGCTCTGCACTAGAGCTGCAAATGCTGGGGGCCCTCATTGTCCCTTTTCTCTTCTCAGGGGGACAACGGGCATGTCCATGATGCAGTGTGACAGGCTTTACCACAGGGAGATAATAGACTGCCAAGGGTAAATGGGAGCTGGGAAAAGCCACTTAGGAACAGATTTTCAAGGGAGGTGATAGACAAGGGCAAAGCGAAGAATGAGGATGAGTGTGTCAAGTTTCAGAGTGCCAGGAGGCAGCACAGTGCATTCGGGAAACTACAGCAAGTTCATGACAACCGACAGCTGATCTGGCAGCATCACCTGGGGATGGAGGCTGAGCCCCGGGGTTAACA
>NW_028133881.1:0-46000 GCF_964662115.1 Mustela nivalis | reverse complement strand
GCAATCAGAAATCTGGTTAAAAATTGGGGCCTAGGGACATGTCAAGCCCATTATGACATCTAATGGTCCAGCCACTGAGAGGACTTACTAGAGGACAGGACTCATGCTGAGGGTCACAATGCGTGTGTATGCCCTCGTCGCACTCAAGAATGGGCGGGGCCTCAAGGTGAATGGCGGTTTCTCCTTCATTGAACGTTGGACAACGTGCCAACCACAAGGGTTCTTGCCATGGGTAAGGAGGAGTTCTGATTTCTGCATCACACTCACCCCTGGGCAGTGATTGGAGATAAGGTCTCGGTTCTGAAGCCTGAAAACTGAGGTAGGGAAGAGATGATGACCTAAGGCCATGGCGGGTTTTATGTGCTCAGTGTGCGGTCAGCTTTCTGGGTGTTGGTCAGGAGGTCCGGGCTCAGGTTGTGTTCGACAGTGCATTAGTGCCCAGGTTTGACTATATAATTTGGGTAAAGTCGAGTGCTGTGTAGGTTTACCCTCATTTAAGGTGCATGGGCAGCTCATGAGGCAATAATTTTTTTTCTAGAGGGCAGGCAGAGTGCTGCATTGTGGGTCCGGAATTGCCAAACTTGAGGGCTTCGGGGCCAGGAGTGTGAGGACGGAAGTCTGAGAAGACAAGCTAGACTTGGGTTTCAGGGCGAGGGCACGGCAGGTACCCCCTGCAGATCTGAACCTATATCTCATGCATCTGAAGTCAGGGCGAGGATCAGACGTTGGCTCAGGTTGGAGTTTCTGAGCATGACGGCCGCTTCATGAAGGGAGCGGAATCTCGAGGCCATTGAGGTATTCCCACGTTGGGAGTTGTGGGATGCCCCCTTCAAGGATTCCTTCTGCGGCACAATTGAGACCTGTTGGACAGCTCCAGGACATCCCATATGGAATGACTCCAGAGCACCGTTCGCGGATGGATGCCTGGGAAGCCCGCCTCGCATTCCAATTGTCTCCAAGCAACAAGACAGTTTACGTCTGATGGCTCTGCGGGAGCAACCGGGGTGGCTGAGTTGAAATGGACTTTCCTGAGGATGGGTCCTAATGTTTTTTTGTGTCCATGAGGGCCTTGGAATGGGGCGGTGGCACCGGGACCCTGAAGTACTCTCCTAAGCTTTGGACATGGCTCCCATGCACAGGTTTCCTTGTGGAGACGAGATGAGTTCTGATGGGTGCCTCAGGAAACCCCCTATGCTCGTATTGGAATCAGGCTTTTGAGGACACATGCCTGTAACCCAAAGCAATGGAGGCCTAGGGTCCTGTCTGGTTCAATCTTCTTCTCTGGGGACATCCATCTATGGTATGAGTGGAGGTCGATTATCAGCTGGTGTCAGACAGCCCTTGTTTGTTCCGGGCGACCTACACTATTGGGATGGCCTCAGGGACTTTGAAGGTTTCTCCTAATTTGTACGATTTTGGACCATGGAATGGTCAGAATTCCCATGGATTGGTAGGCACAGTCCTAATGTGTGGCTCCAGGGAGCCAGCCTGGAGGGTGTGTGGCCCAAGACTTTGAGGACAGAAGTCTGAAAACACAAACTCAGCTTAGGTTTGGGGACGTAGGTATGGCAGGCCCGATCTACAAACATTGAGAAGAACTCTTCAGGATATGAAGAAAGTGCGAGTCTGAGGCGCTTGCTCAGGCTTTTGTCTCTGGATTTTGTATCAGCGATGGCCGTGGAATGTCGGAGAGGCCTCATGGGCCATGGACGAATCTTCCTCTCTGAGGATTTGGCCTGATTCCCAATTGCTTTTAATCAATCTGTGGGATGGGAGAACTCATTTCAGTTTTGTTACCTCAGGTGTCCCACCAAAAGAGGAATTTCAAAGCCAAGCCGTGGGGAAGACTGAAGGGACAACCCGAACTATGGTTAAAAATTGGGGCCTAGGGGCATGGCAAGCCCAATATGCTATCTCTTCATCCAGCCACTGAGCGGCCTTACTTGAGAACTGGGCTCAGCCTGAGCGTCACAATGTGTGTTTGTGACCAATGTGGCCAGCGAGAATGGGCGGGGCCTCATGGGCCACACTGGTTTCAACTACACTGAACGTTGGACAACATGCCAACCACAAGGTTTCTTGCCATGGGGAAGGAGTTCTGATTTCTGCATCACCTTCAACCCTTGGCATTGATTGGAGTTAAGGTCTAGGTTCTGAAACCTGAAAACCGAGGTTGGGAAGAGATGACAACCTAAGGCCATGGCGGCTCGATGTGCTCAGTGTGCGGCCAGCTGTCTGGGAGGGTCCAGGGGGTCCAGGCTAGGCTGTGTCAGAAAGGGCATTAGTGCCCTGATCAGCCTATGTATTTGGGGTACAGCCAAGGTCGGTGCAGGTTGATCCTCATTTGGGGATACTGGGTAGCCCCAGAGGACAATGTTTTTCTTCTGCAGAGCCGGCAGAGTGCTGCATTGTAGTTCTGGATTGCCAAACTGGAGGGCTTGTGGGCCAGTAGTCTGACGACAAAAGTCTGAGAACACAAGCTAGGCTTAGGTTTCTGGGTGAGGCCATGGCAGGCACAATCTACAGACCTGAATCGAGATCTCGTGCATCTGAAGTCAGGGCGAGGATCAGACGATCGCTCAGGTTGGAGTTTCTGACCCTGATGGCCCATTCATGAATGGGGCGGGCATCACGAGGCCATGGGTCTTTTCCCACGATGAGAGTTGTGAGAAGCTCCAAACTGCAGAGAGTCTTCCGCAGGACAATTGAGACCAGTTGTTTGGCTCCAGGCCAATGATTCTGAGCAGGGTTCTAAGGATGGATGGCTGGGTAGCCCACCTCGCATTCCAATTGTCTCCTAGCAACAAGACAGGTTAGATCTCCTGGATCTGTGGGGAGCAACCGAGGACGCTGAGTTGAAATGGACACCCTTGGGGATGGGTCCTAACGTGCTTTTGTGTCTATGGAGACCTTGGAATGAAGCGGTGGCACTGGGGCCCTAAAGGGTTCTCCTAAACAGAGGCTTTGACACAGCTCCAACGTGCAAGTTTCCCATGTGTAGATGAGATGTTATCTGATGGGTGAGTCAAGAAACAGCTATATGCTGCTTTTGAAATCCAGGCCTCTGAGGAGAGATGCCTGGAAACCAAAGCAATGGATCTGATTAGTGCCTAGGGGCCTTTTCTTTCCTTTTTACCTCTGGGGACATCTGTCTATGGGTCTGAGTGCAGGTAGGTGCTCAGTTGGGCTCAGATTGCCCCTGTATTTCCTGGGAAGCCACCACTATGGAGATGGATCAGGGACTTTGGAGGTTTATCCTATTAGAAGGCTTGTGGCCATTGGAATGGGCACACACAATTCCCTTGGAGAGGGCAAGTACAGTCCTCAGGTTTGGCTCCAGGGGCCTGAGCCTGTAGGTTGTGTAGGCCAGGGCTGTTTGGACAGTTGTCTGAAAACCAAAACTCGGCCTATGTTTCGGGTCATGGGTATGGCAGGACTGATCTACAGACCATGAGGAGAACTCTTCGGGATTTGAAAGAAGGGCGAGTGTGAGGCTCCTGCTCAAGTGTTTGTCTCTGGATATCGTGTCACTCATGGTCGTAGAATTTCTGGGTGACTTCATAGGAAATGGACGAGTCTTACTCTCTGGTAGTTTGGCCCCGTCCAAAGAGTTTGGGGTCATTCTGTGGGCTGGAAGAAGTCCGTTTTTTTTTTATTGTTGATTTTTACTTTTTTAACCTCAGGAGTCCCACCAAATGAGGGATTCCCTAGTAGAGCCCTGGGGAGGGGCGACTGGACCATCAGAAATCTGGTTAGAAATTGGGGCCTAGGGACATGTGAAGCCCATTATGACATCTAATGGTCCAGCAACTGAGAGGACTTACTGTAGGACAGGACTCATGATTAGGGTCACAGTGCGTGTGTATGCCCTCGTCGCACTCAAGAATGGGCGGGGCCTCAGGGTGAATGCTGGTTTCTCCTACACTGAACGTTGGACAACGTGCCAACCACAAGGGTTCTTGCCATGGGTAAGGAGGAGTTCTGATTTCTGCATCACACTCACCCCTGGGCAGTGATTGGAGATAAGGTCTCGGTCTGAAGCCTGAAAACTGAGGTAGGGAAGACATGATGACCTAAGGCCATGGCGGGTTTTATGTGCTCAGTGTGCTGTCAGCTTTCAGGGTGTTGGTCAGGAGGTCCGGGCTCAGGTTGTGTTCGTCAGTGCATTAGTGCCCAGGTTAGACTTTATAATTTGGGTAAAGTCGAGTGCTGTGTAGGTTTACCCTCATTTAAGGTGCCTGGGCAGCTCATGAGGCAATAATTTTTTTTCTAGAGGGCAGGCAGAGTGCTGCATTGTGGGTCCGGAATTGCCAAACTTGAGGGCTTCGGGGCCAGGAGTGTGAGGACGGAAGTCTGAGAAGACAAGCTAGACTTGGGTTTCAGGGCGAGGGCACGGCAGGTACCCCCTGCAGTTCTGAACCAATATCTCATGCATCTGAAGTCAGGGCGAGGATCAGACGTTGGCTCAGGTTGGAGTTTCTGAGCATGACGGCCGCTTCATGAAGGGAGCGGAATCTCGAGGCCATTGAGGTATTCCCACGTTGGGAGTTGTGGGATGCCCCCTTCAAGGATTCCTTCTGCGGCGCAATTGAGACCTGTTGGACAGCTCCAGGACATCCCATATGGAATGACTCCAGAGCACCGTTCGCGGATGGATGCCTGGGAAGCCCGCCTCGCATTCCAATTGTCTCCAAGCAACAAGACAGTTTACATCTGATGGCTCTGCGGGAGCAACCGGGGTGGCTGAGTTGAAATGGACTTTCCTGAGGATGTGTCCTAATGTGTTTTTGTGTCCATGAGGGCCTTGGAATGGGGCGGTGGCACCGGGACCCTGAAGTACTCTCCTAAGCTTTGGACATGGCTCCCATGCACAGGTTTCCTTGTGGAGACGAGATGAGTTCTGATGGGTGCCTCAGGAAACCCCCTATGCTCGTATTGGAATCAGGCTTTTGAGGACACATGCCTGTAACCCAAGCAATGGATCCTATTATGGCCTAGGGTCCTGTCTGGTTCAATCTTCTTCTCTGGGGACATCCATCTATGGTATGAGTGGAGGTCGATTATCAGCTGGTGTCAGACAGCCCTTGTTTGTTCCGGGTGACCTACACTATTGGGATGGCCTCAGGGACTTTGAAGGTTTCTCCTAATTTGTACAATTTTGGACCATGGAATGGTCAGAATTCCCATGGATTGGGCGGCACAGTCTTAATGTGTGGCTCCAGGGAGCCAGCCTGGAGGGTGTGTGGCCCAAGACTTTGAGGACAGAAGTCTGAAAACACAAACTCAGCTTAGGTTTGGGGACGTAGGTATGGCAGGCCCGATCTACAAACCATGAGAAGAACTCTTCAGGATATGAAGAAAGTGCGAGTCTGAGGCGCTTGCTCAGGCTTTTGTCTCTGGATTTTGTATCAGCGATGGCCGTGGAATGTCGGGGAGGCCTCATGGGCCATGGACGAATCTTCCTCTCTGAGGATTTGGCCTGATTCCCAATTGCTTTTCGTCAATCTGTGGGATGGGAGAACTCATTTCAGTTTTGTTACCTCAGGTGTCCAACCAAAAGAGGAATTCCAAAGCCAAGCCGTGGGGAAGACTGAAGGGACAACCCAAACTATGGTTAAAAATTGGGGCCTAGGGGCATGGCAAGCCCAATATGCTATCTCTTCATCCAGCCACTGAGCGGCCTTACTTGAGGACTGGGCTCAGCCTGAGCGTCACAAGGTGTGTTTGTGACCAATGTGGCCAGCGTTAATGGGCGGGGCCTCATGGGCCACACTGGTTTCAACTACACTGAACGTTGGACAACATGCCAACCACAAGGTTTCTTGACATGGGGAAGGAGTTCTGATTTCTGCATCACCTTCAACCCTGGGCAATGATTGGAGTTAAGGTCTAGGTTCTGAAACCTGAAAACCGAGGTTGGGAAGAGATGACAACCTAAGGCCATGGCGGCTGGATGTGCTCAGTGTGCGGCCAGCTGTCTGGGAGGGTCCACGGGGTCCAGGCTCAGGCTGTGTCAGAAAGGGCATTAGTGCCCTGGTCAGCCTATGTATTTGGGGTACAGCCAAGGTCGGTGCAGGTTGATCCTCATTTGGGATTACTGGGTAGCACCAGAGGACAATATTTTTCTTCTGGAGGGCCGGCAGAGTGCTGCATTGTAGTTCTGGATTGCCAAACTGGAGGGCTTGTGGGCCAGTAGTCTGACGACAAAAGTCTGAGAACACAAGCTAGGCTTAGGTTTCTGGGTGAGGCCATGGCAGGCACAATCTACAGACCTGAATCGAGATCTGGTGCATCTGAAGTCAGGGCGAGGATCAGACGATCGCTCTGGTTGGAGTTTCTGTCCCTGATGGCCCCTTCATGAATGGGCAGGGCATCACGAGGCCATGGGTGTTTTCCCACGATGGGAGTTGTGAGAAGCTCCAAACTGCAGAGAGTCTTCTGCAGGACAATTGAGACCTGTTGTTTGGCTCCAGGCCAATGATTCTGAGCAGGGTTCTAAGGATGGATGGCTGGGTAGCCCACCTCGCATTCCAATTGTCTCCTAGCAACAAGACAGGTTATATCTCCTGGATCTGTGGGGAGCAACCGAGGACGCTGTGTTGAAATGGACACCCCTGGGGATGGGTCCTAATGTGCTTTTGAGTCTATGGAGACCTTGGAATGAAGCGGTGGCACTGGGGCCCTAAAGGGTTCTCCTAAACAGAGGCTTTGACACAGCTCCAACGTGCAAGTTTCCCATGTGTAGATGAGATGTTTTCTGATGGGTGAGTCAAGAAACAGCTATATGCTGCTTTTGAAATCCAGGCCTCTGAGGAGAGATGCCTGGAAACCAAAGCAATGGATCTGATTAGTGCCTAGGGGCCTTTTCTTTCCTTTTTACCTCTGGGGACATCTGTCTATGGGTCTGAGTGCAGGTAGGTGCTCAGTTGGGCTCAGATTGCCCCTGTTTTACCTGGGAAGCCACCACTATTGAGATGGATCAGGGACTTTGGAGGTTTATCCTATTAGAAGGGTTGTGGCCATTGGAATGGGCACACACAATTCCCTTGGAGAGGGCAAGTACAGTCCTCAGGTTTGGCTCCAGGGGCCTGAGCCTGTACGTTGTGTAGGCCAGGGCTGTTTGGACAGTTGTCTGAAAACACAAACTCGGCTTATGTTTCGGGTCATAGGTATGGCAGGACTGATCTACAGACCATGAGGAGAACTCTTCGGAATTTCAAAGAAGGGCGAGTGTGAGGCTCCTGCTCAAGTTTTTGTCTCTGGATATCGTGTCACACATGGTAGTGCAATTTCTGGGTGACTTCATGGGAAATGGACGAGTCTTACTCTCTGGTGGTTTGTCCCCGTCCAAAGAGTTTGGGGTCATTCTGTGGGCTGGAAGAAGTACGTTTTTTTGTTGTTGTTGTTGTTGTTGTTGTTGTTGTTGTTGTTGTTTTCTTTTTTAACCTCAGGTGTCCGACCAAATGATGGATTCCAGAGTAGAGCCCTGGGGCGGGACGACTGGACAATCAGAAATCTGGTTAAAAATTGGGGCCTAGGGACATGTCAAGCCCATTATGACATCTAATGTTCCAGCCCCTGAGAGGACTTACTAGAGGACAGGACTCATGCTGAGGGTCACAATGCGTGTGTATGCCCTCGTCGCACTCAAGAATGGGCGGGGCCTCAGGTTGAATGCTCATTTCTCCTACACTGAACGTTGGACAACGTGCCAACCACAAGGATTCTTGCATGGGTAAGGAGGAGTTCTGACTTCTGAATCACACTCACCCCTCGGCAGTGATTGGAGATAAGGTCTCGGTTCTGAAGCCTGAAAACTGAGGTAGGGAAGAGATGATGACCTAAGGCCATGGCGGGTTTTATGTGCTCAGTGTGCGGTCAGCTTTCTGGGTGTTGGTCAGGAGGTCCGGGCTCAGGTTGTGTTCGACAGTGCATTAGTGCCCAGGTTTGACTATATAATTTGGGTAAAGTCGAGTGCTGTGTAGGTTTACCCTCATTTAAGGTGCCTGGGCAGCTCATGAGGCAATAATTTTTTTTCTAGAGGGCAGGCAGAGTGCTGCATTGTGGGTCCGGAATTGCCAAACTTGAGGGCTTCGGGGCCAGGAGTGTGAGGACGGAAGTCAGAGAAGACAAGCTAGACTTGGGTTTCAGGGCGAGGGCACGGTAGGTACCCCCTACAGATCTGAACCTATATCTCATGCATCTGAAGTCAGGGCGAGGATCAGACGTTGGCTCAGGTTGGAGTTTCTGAGCATGACGTCCGCTTCATGAAGGGAGCGGAATCTCGAGGCCATTGAGGTTTTCCCACGTTGGGAGTTGTGGGATGCCCCCTTCAAGGATTCCTTCTGCGGGACAATTGAGACCTGTTGGACAGCTCCAGGACATCCCATATGGAATGACTCCAGAGCACCGTTCGCGGATGGATGCCTGGGAATCCCGCCTCGCATTCCAATTGTCTCCTAGCAACAAGACAGTTTACATCTGATGGCTCTGCGGGAGCAACCGGGGTGGCTGAGTTGAAATGGACTTTCCTGAGGATGGGTCCTAATGTGTTTTTGTGTCCATGAGGGCCTTGGAATGGGGCGGTGGCACCGGGACCCTGAAGTACTCTCCTAAGCTTTGGACATGGCTCCCATGCACAGGTTTCATTGTGGAGACGAGATGAGTTCTGATGGGAGCCTCAGGAAAACCCCTATGCTCGTATTGGAATCAGGCTTTAGAGGACACATGCCTGTAACCCAAAGCAATGGATCCTATTATGGCGTAGGGTCCTGTCTGGTTCAATCTTCTTCTCTGGGGACATCCATCTATGGTATGAGTGGAGGTCGATTATCAGCTGGTGTCAGACAGCCCTTGTTTGTTCCGGGCGACCTACACTATTGGGATGGCCTCGGGGACTTTGGAGGTTTCTCCTAATTTGTACGATTTTGGACCATGGGATGGGCAGAATTCCCATGGATTGGTAGGCACAGTCCTAATGTGTGGCACCAGGGGCCCAGCCTGGAGGGTGTGGGGCCCAAGACTTTGAGGACAGAAGTCTGAAAACACAAACTCAGCTTAGGTTTGGGGACGTAGGTATGGCAGGCCCGATCTACAAACCATGAGAAGAACTCTTCAGGATATGAAGAAAGTGCGAGTCGGAGGCGCTTGCTCAGGCTTTTGTCTCTGGACTTTGTATCAGTGATGGCCGTGGAATGTCGGGGAGGCCTCATGGGCCATGGACGAATCTTCCTCTCCAAGGATTTGGCCCGATTCCCAATTGCTTTTCGTCAATCTGTGGGATGGGAGGACTCATTTCAGTTTTGTTACCTCAGGTGTCCCACCAAAAGAGGAATTCCAAAGCCAAGCCGTGGGGAAGACTGAAGGGACAACCCGAACTATGGTTAAAAATTGGGGCCTAGGGGCATGGCAAGCCCAATATGCTATCTCTTCATCCAGCCCCTGAGTGGCCTTACTTGAGGACTGGGCTCAGCCTGAGCTTCATAATGTGTGTTTGTGACCAATGTGACCCGTGAGCATGGGCGGGGCCTCATGGGCCACACTGGTTTCAAATACACTGAACGTTGGACAACATGCCAACCACAAGGTTCTTGCCATGGGGAAAAAGTTCTGATTTCTGCATCACCTTCAACCCTGGGCAGTGATTGTAGAAAAGGTCTACGTTCTGAAACCTGAAAACCGAGGTTGGGAAGAGATGACGACCTAAGGCCATGGCGGCTCGATGTGCTCAGTGTGCGGCCAGATGTCTGGGAGGGTCCAGGGGATCCAGGCTCAGGCTGTGTCAGAAAGGGCATTAGTGCCCTGGTCAGCCTATGTATTTGGGGTACAGCCAAGGTCGGTGCAGGTTGATCCTCATTTGGTGTTACTGGGTAGCCCCATTGGACAATGTTTTTCTTCTGCAGAGCCGGCAGAGTGCTGCATTGTAGTTCTGGATTGCCAAACTGGAGGGCTTGTGGGCCAGTAGTCTGACGACAAAAGTCTGAGAACACAAGCTAGGCTTAGGTTTCTGGGTGAGGCCATGGCAGGCACAATCTACAGACCTGAATCGAGATCTCGTGCATCTGAAGTCAGGGCGAGGATCAGACGATCGCTCAGGTTGGAGTTTCTGTCCCTGATGGCCCCTTCATGAATGGGCGGGGGCATCACGAGGCCATGTGTGTTTTCTCACGATGGGAGTTGTGAGAAGCTCCAAACTGCAGAGAGTCATCTGCAGGACAATTGAGACCTGTTGTTTGGCTCCAGGCCAATGATTCTGAGCAGGGTTCTAAGGATGGATGGCTAGGTAGCCCACCTCGCATTCCAATTGTCTCCTAGCAACAAGACAGGTTAGATCTCCTGGATCTGTGGGGAGCAACCGAGGACGCTGAGTTGAAATGGACACCCCTGGGGATGGGTCCTAACGTGCTTTTGTGTCTATGGAGACCTTGGAATGAAGCGGTGGCACTGGGGCCCTAAAGGGTTCTTTTAAACAGAGGCTTTGACACAGCTCCAACGTGCAAGTTTCCCATGTGTAGATGAGATGTTTTCTGATGGGTGAGTCAAGAAACAGCTATATGCTGCTTTTGAAATCCAGGCCTCTGAGGAGAGATGCCTGGAAACCAAAGCAATGGATCTGATGAGTGCCTAGGGGCCTGTTCTTTCCTTTTTACCTCTGGGGACATCTGTCTATGGGTCTGAGTGCAGGTAGGTGCTCAGTTGGGCTCAGATTGCCCCTGTTTTACCTGGGAAGCCACCACTATTGTGATGGATCAGGGACTTTGGAGGTTTATCCTATTAGAAGGGTTGTGGCCATTGGAATGGGCACACACAATTCCCTTGTAGAGGGCAAGTACAGTCCTCAGGTTTGGCTCCAGGGGCCTGAGCCTGTAGGTTGTGTAGGCCAGTGCTGTTTGGACAGTTGTCTGAAAACACAAACTCGGCTTATGTTTCGGGACATAGGTATGGCAGGACTGATCTACAGACCATGTGGAGAACTCTTCGGGATTTCAAAGAAGGGCGAGTGTGAGGCTCCTGCTCAAGTTTTTGTCTCTGGATATCGTGTCACTCATGGTCGTGCAATTTCTGGATGACCTTATGGGAAATGGACGAGTCTTACTCTCTGGTGGTTTGGCCCCGTCCAAAGAGTTTGGGGTCATTTTGTGGGCTGAAAGAAGTACGTTTTTTTTTTTTTTTGTTGTTGTTGATTTGTTTTTTAACCTCAGGTGTCCCACCAAATGATGGATTCCAGAGTAGAGCCCTGGCGAGGGGCGACTGGACAATCAGAAATCTGGTTAAAAATTGGGGCCTAGGGACATGTCAAGCCCATTATGACATCTAATGATCCAGCCACTGAGAGGACTTACTAGAGGACAGGACTCATGCTGAGGGTCACAATGCGTGTGTATGCCCTCTTCCCACTCAAGAATGGGCGGGGCCTCAGGGTGAATGCTTGTTTCTCCAACACCGAACGTTGGACAACGTGCCAACCACAAGGGTTCTTGCCATGGGTAAGGAGGAGTTCTGATTTCTGCATCACACTCACTCCTGGGCAGTGATTGGAGATAAGGTCTCGGTTGTGAAGCCTGAAAACTGAGGTAGGGAAGAGATGATGACCTAAGGCCATGGCGGGTTTTATGTGCTCAGTGTGCGGTCAGCTTTCTGGGTGTTGGTCAGGAGGTCCGGGCTCAGGTTGTGTTCGACAGTGCATTAGTGCCCAGGTTAGACTATATAATTAGGGTACAGTCGAGTGCTGTGTAGGTTTACCCTCATTTAAGGTGCCTGGGCAGCTCATGAGTCAATAATTTTTTTTCTAGAGGGCAGGCAGAGTGCTGCATTGTGGGTCCGGAATTGCCAAACTTGAGGGCTTCGGGGCCAGGAGTGTGAGGACGGAAGTCTGAGAAGACAAGCTAGACTTGGGTTTCAGGGCGAGGGCCCGGCAGGTACCCCCTGCAGTTCTGAACCAATATCTCATGCATCTGAAGTCAGGGCGAGGATCAGACGTTGGCACAGGTTGGAGTTTCTGAGCATGACGGCCGCTTCATGAAGGGAGCGGAATCTCGAGGCCATTGAGGTATTCCCACGTTGGGAGTTGTGGGATGCCCCCTTCAAGGATTCCTTCTGCGGCACAATTGAGACCTGTTGGACAGCTCCAGGACATCCCATATGGAATGACTCCAGAGCACCGTTCGCGGATGGATGCCTGGGAAGCCCGCCTCGCATTCCAATTGTCTCCTAGCAACAAGACAGTTTACATCTGATGGCTCTGCGGGAGCAACCGGGGTGGCTGAGTTGAAATGGACTTTCCTGAAAATGGGTCCTAATAAGTTTTTGTGTCCATGAGGGCCTTGGAATGGGGCGGTGGCACCCGGACCCTGAAGTACTCTCCTAAGCTTTGGACATGGCTCCCATGCACAGGTTTCCTTGTGGAGACGAGATGAGTTCTGATGGGTGCCTCAGGAAAATGCCTATGCTCGTATTGGAATCAGGCTTTTGAGGACACATGCCTGTAACCCAAAGCAATGGATCCTATTATGGCTTAGGGTCCTGTCTGGTTCAATCTTCTTCTCTGGGGACATCCATCTATGGTATGAGTGGAGGTCGATTATCAGCTGGTGTCAGACAGCCCTTGTTTGTTCCGGGCGACCTACACTATTGGGATGGCCTCGGGGACTTTGGAGGTTTCTCCTAATTTGTACGATTTTGGACCATGGATTGGTAGGCACAGTCCTAATGTGTGGCTCCAGGGCCCAGCCTGGAGGGTGTGTGGCCCAAGACTTTGAGGACAGAAGTCTGAAAACACAAACTCACCTTAGGTTTGGTGACGTAGGTATGGCAGGCCCGATCTACAAACCATGAGAAGAACTCTTCAGGATATGAAGAAATTGCGAGTCTGAGGCGCTTGCTCAGGCTTTTGTCTCTGGATTTTGTATCAGCGATGGCCGTGGAATGTCGGGGAGGCCTCATGGGCCATGGACGAATCTTCCTCTCTGAGGATTTGGCCCGATTCCCAATTGCTTTTCGTCAATCTGTGGGATGGGAGGTCTCCTTTCAGTTTTTTTACCTCAGGTGTCCCACCAAAAGAGGAATTCCAAAGCCAAGCCGTGGGGAAGACTGACGGGACAACCCGAACTATCATTAAAAATTGGGGCCTAGAGGCATGGCAAGCCCAATATTCTATCTCTTCATCCAGCCACTGAGTGGCCTTACTTGAGGACTGGGCTCAGCCTGAGCGTCACAATGTGTGTTTGTGACCAATGTGGCCCGCGAGCATGGGCGGGGCCGCATGGGCCACACTGGTTTCAACTACACTGAACGTTGGACAACATGCCAACCACAAGGTTTCTTGCCATGGGGAAGGAGTTCTGATTTCTGCATCACCTTCAACCCTGGGCAGTGATTGGAGATAAGGTCTAGGTTCTGAAACCTGAAAACCGAGGTTGGGAAGAGATGACGACCTAAGGCCATGGCGGCTCGATGTGCTCAGTGTGCGTCCAGCTGTCTGGGAGGGTCCAGGGGGTCCAGGCTCAGGCTGTGTCAGAAAGGGCATTAGTGCCCTGGTCAGCCTATATATTTGGGGTACAGCCAAGGTCGGTGCAGGTTGATCCTCATTTGGGGTTACTGGGTAGCACCAGAGGACAATGTTTTTCCTCTGCAGAGCCGGTAGAGTGCTGCATTGTAGTTCTGGATTGCCAAACTGTAGGGCTTGTGGGCCAGTAGTCTGACGACAAAAGTATGAGAACACAAGCTAGGCTTAGGTTTCTGGGTGAGGCCATGGCAGGCACAATCTACAGACCTGAATCGAGATCTGGTGCATCTGAAGTCAGGGCGAGGATCAGACGATCGCTCAGGTTGGAGTTTCTGTCCCTGATGGCCCCTTCATGAATGGGCAGGGCATCACGAGGCCATGGGTGTTTTCCCACGATGGGAGTTGTGAGAAGCTCCAAACTGCAGAGAGTCATCTGCAGGACAATTGAGACCTGTTGTTTGGCTCCAGGCCAATGATTCTGAGCAGGGTTCTAAGGATGGATGGCTGGGTAGCCCACCTCGCATTCCAATTTTCTCCTAGCAACAAGACAGGTTAGATCTCCTGGATCTGTGAGGAGCAACCGAGGACCCTGAGTTGAAATGGACACCCCTGGGGATGGGTCCTAACGTGCTTTTGTGTCTATAGAGACCTTGGAATGAAGCGGTGGCACTGGGGCCCTAAAGGGTTCTCCTAAACAGAGGCTTTGACACAGCTCCAACGTGCAAGTTTCCCATGTGTAGATGAGATGTTTTCTGATGGGTGAGTCAAGAAACAGCTATATGCTGCTTTTGAAATCCAGGCCTCTGAGGAGAGATGCCTGGAAACCAAAGCAATGGATCTGATGAGTGCCTAGGGGCCTGTTCTTTCCTTTTTACCTCTGGGGACATCTGTCTATGGGTCTGAGTGCAGGTAGGTGCTCAGTTGGGTTCAGATTGCCCCTGTTTTACCTGGGAAGCCACCACTATTGTGATGGATCAGGGACTTTGGAGGTTTATCCTATTAGAAGGGTTGTGGCCATTGGAATGGGCACACACAATTCCCTTGGAGAGGGCAAGTACAGTCCTCAGGTTTGGCTCCAGGGGCCTGAGCCTGTAGGTTGTGTAGGCCAGTGCTGTTTGGACAGTTGTCTGAAAACATAAACTCGGCTTATGTTTCGGGTCATAGGTATGGCAGGACTGATCTACAGACCATGAGGAGAACTCTTCGGGATTTCAAAGAAGGGCGAGTGTGAGGCTCCTGCTCAAGTTTTTGTCTCTGGATATCGTGTCACTCATGGTCGTGCAATTTCTGGATGACCTTATGGGAAATGGACGAGTCTTACTCTCTGGTTGTTTGGCCCCGTCCAAAGAGTTTGGGGTCATTCTGTGGGCTGGAAGAAGTTCGTTTTTTTTTTTTGTTGTTGTTGTTGTTGTTGTTTTCTTTTTTAACCTCAGGTGTCCCACCAAATGATGGATTCCAGTGTAGAGCCCTGGGGAGGGGCGACTGGACAATCAGAAATCTGGTTAAAAATTGGGCCCTAAGGACATGTCAAGCCCATTATGACATCTAATGGTCCAGCCACTGAGAGGACTTACTAGAGGACAGAACTCATGCTGAGGGTCACAATGCGTGTGTATGCCCTCGTCGCACTCAAGATTGGCCGCGCCTCAGGGTGAATGCTCGTTTCTCCTACACTGAACGTTGGACAACGTGCCAACCACAAGGGTTCTTGCCATGGGTAAAAAGGAGTTCTGACTTCTGCATCACACTCACGCCTGGGCAGTGATTGGAGATAAGGTCTCGGTTCTGAAGCCTGAAAACTGAGGTAGGGAAGAGATGATGACCTAAGGCCATGGCGGGTTTTATGTGCTCAGTGTGCGGTCAGCTTTCTGGGTGTTGGTCAGGAGGTCCGGGCTCAGGTTGTGTTCGACAGTGCATTAGTGCCCAGGTTTGACTATATAATTTGGGTAAAGTCGAGTGCTGTGTAGGTTTACCCTCATTTAAGGTGCATGGGCAGCTCATGAGGCAATAATTTTTTTTCTCGAGGGCAGGCAGAGTGCTGCATTGTGGGTCCGGAATTGCCAAACTTGAGGGCTTCGGGGCCAGGAGTGTGAGGACGGAAGTCTGAGAAGACAAGCTAGACTTGGGTTTCAGGGCGAGGGCACGGCAGGTACCCCCTGCAGATCTGAACCTATATCTCATGCATCTGAAGTCAGGGCGAGGATCAGACGTTGGCTCAGGTTGGAGTTTCTGAGCATGACGGCCGCTTCATGAAGGGAGCGGAATCTCGAGGCCATGAGGTATTCCCACGTTGGGAGTTGTGGGATGCCCCCTTCAAGGATTCCTTCTGCGGCACAATTGAGACCTTTTGGACAGCTCCAGGACATCCCATATGGAATGACTCCAGAGCACCGTTCGCGGATGGATGCCTGGGAAGCCCGCCTCGCATTCCAATTGTCTCCTAGCAACAAGACAGTTTACATCTGATGGCTCTGCGGGAGCAACCGGGGTGGCTGAGTTGAAATGGACTTTCCTGAGGATGGGTCCTAATGTGTTTTTGTGTCCATGAGGGCCTTGGAATGGGGCGGTGGCACCGGGACCCTGAAGTACTCTCCTAAGCTTTGGACATGGCTCCCATGCACAGGTTTCCTTGTGGAGACGAGATGAGTTCTGATGGGTGCCTCAGGAAACCCCCTATGCTCGTATTGGAATCAGGCTTTTGAGGACACATGCCTGTAACCCAAGCAATGGATCCTATTATGGCCTAGGGTCCTGTCTGGTTCAATCTTCTTCTCTGGGGACATCCATCTATGGTATGAGTGGAGGTCGATTATCAGCTGGTGTCAGACAGCCCTTGTTTGTTCCGGGTGACCTACACTATTGGGATGGCCTCAGGGACTTTGGAGGTTTCTCCTAATTTGTACGATTTTGGACCATGGAATGGTCAGAATTCCCATGGATTGGGCGGCACAGTCTTAATGTGTGGCTCCAGGGAGCCAGCCTGGAGGGTGTGTGGCCCAAGACTTTGAGGACAGAAGTCTGAAAACACAAACTCACCTTAGGTTTGGGGACGTAGGTATGGCAGGCCCGATCTACAAACCATGAGAAGAACTCTTCAGGATATGAAGAAAGTGCGAGTCTGAGGCGCTTGCTCAGGCTTTTGTCTCTGGATTTTGTATCAGCGATGGCCGTGGAATGTCGGGGAGGCCTCATGGGCCATGGACGAATCTTCCTCTCTGAGGATTTGGCCTGATTCCCAATTGCTTTTCGTCAATCTGTGGGATGGGAGAACTCATTTCAGTTTTGTTACCTCAGGTGTCCAACCAAAAGAGGAATTCCAAAGCCAAGCCGTGGGGAAGACTGAAGGGACAACCCGAACTATGGTTAAAAATTGGGGCCTAGGGGCATGGCAAGCCCAATATGCTATCTCTTCATCCAGCCACTGAGCGGCCTTACTTGAGGACTGGGCTCAGCCTGAGCGTCACAAGGTGTGTTTGTGACCAATGTGGCCAGCGTTAATGGGCGGGGCCTCATGGGCCACACTGGTTTCAACTACACTGAACGTTGGACAACATGCCAACCACAAGGTTTCTTGCCATGGCGAAGGAGTTCTGATTTCTGCATCACCTTCAACCCTGGGCAATGATTGGAGTTAAGGTCTAGGTTCTGAAACCTGAAAACCGAGGTTGGGAAGAGATGACAACCTAAGGCCATGGCGGCTGGATGTGCTCAGTGTGCGGCCAGCTGTCTGGGAGGGTCCACGGGGTCCAGGCTCAGGCTGTGTCAGAAAGGGCATTAGTGCCCTGGTCAGCCTATGTATTTGGGGTACAGCCAAGGTCGGTGCAGGTTGATCCTCATTTGGGGTTACTGGGTAGCCCCAGAGGACAATGTTTCTTCTGCAGACCCGGCAGAGTGCTGCATTGTAGTTCTGGATGCCAAACTGGAGGGCTTGTGGGCCAGTAGTCTGACGACAAAAGTCTGAGAACACAAGCTAGGCTTAGGTTTCTGGGTGAGGCCATGGCAGGCACAATCTACAGACCTGAATCGAGATCTGGTGCATCTGAAGTCAGGGCGAGGATCAGACGATCGCTCTGGTTGGAGTTTCTGTCCCTGATGGCCCCTTCATGAATGGGCAGGGCATCACGAGGCCATGGGTGTTTTCCCACGATGGGAGTTGTGAGAAGCTCCAAACTGCAGAGAGTCTTCTGCAGGACAATTGAGACCTGTTGTTTGGCTCCAGGCCAATGATTCTGAGCAGGGTTCTAAGGATGGATGGCTGGGTAGCCCACCTCGCATTCCAATTGTCTCCTAGCAACAAGACAGGTTAGATCTCCTGGATCTGTGGGGAGCAACCGAGGACGCTGTGTTGAAATGGACACCCCTGGGGATGGGTCCTAATGTGCTTTTGAGTCTATGGAGACCTTGGAATGAAGCGGTGGCACTGGGGCCCTAAAGGGTTCTCCTAAACAGAGGCTTTGACACAGCTCCAACGTGCAAGTTTCCCATGTGTAGATGAGATGTTTTCTGATGGGTGAGTCAAGAAACAGCTATATGCTGCTTTTGAAATCCAGGCCTCTGAGGAGAGATGCCTGGAAACCAAAGCAATGGATCTGATTAGTGCCTAGGGGCCTTTTCTTTCCTTTTTACCTCTGGGGACATCTGTCTATGGGTCTGAGTGCAGGTAGGTGCTCAGTTGGGCTCAGATTGCCCCTGTTTTACCTGGGAAGCCACCACTATTGAGATGGATCAGGGACTTTGGAGGTTTATCCTATTAGAAGGGTTGTGGCCATTGGAATGGGCACACACAATTCCCTTGGAGAGGGCAAGTACAGTCCTCAGGTTTGGCTCCAGGGGCCTGAGCCTGTACGTTGTGTAGGCCAGGGCTGTTTGGACAGTTGTCTGAAAACACAAACTCGGCTTATGTTTCGGGTCATAGGTATGGCAGGACTGATCTACAGACCATGAGGAGAACTCTTCGGAATTTCAAAGAAGGGCGAGTGTGAGGCTCCTGCTCAAGTTTTTGTCTCTGGATATCGTGTCACACATGGTAGTGCAATTTCTGGGTGACTTCATGGGAAATGGACGAGTCTTACTCTCTGGTGGTTTGGCCCCGTCCAAAGAGTTTGGGGTCATTCTGTGGGCTGGAAGAAGTACGTTTTTTTTTTTTTTTTTTTTTTTGTTGTTGTTGTTGTTGTTGTTTTCTTTTTTAACCTCAGGTGTCCGACCAAATGATGGATTCCAGAGTAGAGCCCTGGGGCGGGACGACTGGACAATCAGAAATCTGGTTAAAAATTGGGGCCTAGGGACATGTCAAGCCCATTATGACATCTAATGTTCCAGCACCTGAGAGGACTTACTAGAGGACAGGACTCATGCTGAGGGTCACAATGCGTGTGTATGCCCTCGTCGCACTCAAGAATGGGCGGGGCCTCAGGTTGAATGCTCATTTCTCCTACACTGAACGTTGCACAACGTGCCAACCACAAGGATTCTTGCCATGGGTAAGGAGGAGTTCTGACTTCTGAATCACACTCAACCCTCGGCAGTGATTGGAGATAAGGTCTCGGTTCTGAAGCCTGAAAACTGAGGTAGGGAAGAGATGATGACCTAAGGCCATGGCGGGTTTTATGAGCTCAGTGTGCGGTCAGCTTTCTGGGTGTTGGTCAGGAGGTCCGGGCTCAGGTTGTGTTCGACAGTGCATTAGTGCCCAGGTTTGACTATATAATTTGGGTAAAGTCGAGTGCTGTGTAGGTTTACCCTCATTTAAGGTGCCTGGGCAGCTCATGAGGCAATAATTTTTTTTCTAGAGGGCAGGCAGAGTGCTGCATTCTGGGTCCGGAATTGCCAAACTTGAGGGCTTCGGGGCCAGGAGTGTGAGGACGGAAGTCTGAGAAGACAAGCTAGACTTGGGTTTCAGGGCGAGGGCACGGTAGGTACCCCCTACAGATCTGAACCTATATCTCATGCATCTGAAGTCAGGGCGAGGATCAGACGTTGGCTCAGGTTGGAGTTTCTGAGCATGACGTCCGCTTCATGAAGGGAGCGGAATCTCGAGGCCATTGAGGTTTTCCCACGTTGGGAGTTGTGGGATGCCCCCTTCAAGGATTCCTTCTGCGGGACAATTGAGACCTGTTGGACAGCTCCAGGACATCCCATATGGAATGACTCCAGAGCACCGTTCGCGGATGGATGCCTGGGAATCCCGCCTCGCATTCCAATTGTCTCCTAGCAACAAGACAGTTTACATCTGATGGCTCTGCGGGAGCAACCCTGTGGCTGAGTTGAAATGGACTTTCCTGAGGATGGGTCCTAATGTGTTTTTGTGTCCATGAGGGCCTTGGAATGGGGCGGTGGCACCGGGACCCTGAAGTACTCTCCTAAGCTTTGGACATGGCTCCCATGCACAGGTTTCATTGTGGAGACGAGATGAGTTCTGATGGGAGCCTCAGGAAAACCCCTATGCTCGTATTGGAATCAGGCTTTAGAGGACACATGCCTGTAACCCAAAGCAATGGATCCTATTATGGCGTAGGGTCCTGTCTGGTTCAATCTTCTTCTCTGGGGACATCCATCTATGGTATGAGTGGAGGTCGATTATCAGCTGGTGTCAGACAGCCCTTGTTTGTTCCGGGCGACCTACACTATTGGGATGGCCTCGGGGACTTTGGAGGTTTCTCCTAATTTGTACGATTTTGGACCATGGGATGGGCAGAATTCCCATGGATTGGTAGGCACAGTCCTAATGTGTGGCACCAGGGGCCCAGCCTGGAGGGTGTGGGGCCCAAGACTTTGAGGACAGAAGTCTGAAAACACAAACTCAGCTTAGGTTTGGGGACGTAGGTATGGCAGGCCCGATCTACAAACCATGAGAAGAACTCTTCAGGATATGAAGAAAGTGCGAGTCGGAGGCGCTTGCTCAGGCTTTTGTCTCTGGACTTTGTATCAGTGATGGCCGTGGAATGTCGGGGAGGCCTCATGGGCCATGGACGAATCTTCCTCTCCAAGGATTTGGCCCGATTCCCAATTGCTTTTCGTCAATCTGTGGGATGGGAGGACTCATTTCAGTTTTGTTACCTCAGGTGTCCCACCAAAAGAGGAATTCCAAAGCCAAGCCGTGGGGAAGACTGAAGGGACAACCCGAACTATGGTTAAAAATTGGGGCCTAGGGGCATGGCAAGCCCAATATGCTATCTCTTCATCCAGCCCCTGAGTGGCCTTACTTGAGGACTGGGCTCAGCCTGAGCTTCATAATGTGTGTTTGTGACCAATGTGACCCGTGAGCATGGGCGGGGCCTCATGGGCCACACTGGTTTCAACTACACTGAACGTTGGACAACATGCCAACCACAAGGTTCTTGCCATGGGGAAAAAGTTCTGATTTCTGCATCACCTTCAACCCTGGGCAGTGATTGTAGAAAAGGTCTACGTTCTGAAACCTGAAAACCGAGGTTGGGAAGAGATGACGACCTAAGGCCATGGCGGCTCGATGTGCTCAGTGTGCGGCCAGATGTCTGGGAGGGTCCAGGGGATCCAGGCTCAGGCTGTGTCAGAAAGGGCATTAGTGCCCTGGTCAGCCTATGTATTTGGGGTACAGCCAAGGTCGGTGCAGGTTGATCCTCATTTGGTGTTACTGGGTAGCCCCATAGGACAATGTTTTTTTCTGCAGAGCCGGCAGAGTGCTGCATTGTAGTTCTGGATTGCCAAACTGGAGGGCTTGTGGGCCAGTAGTCTGACGACAAAAGTCTGAGAACACAAGCTAGGCTTAGGTTTCTGGGTGAGGCCATGGCAGGCACAATCTACAGACCTGAATTGAGATCTCGTGCATCTGAAGTCAGGGCGAGGATCAGACGATCGCTCAGGTTGGAGTTTCTGTCCCTGATGGCCCCTTCATGAATGGGCGGGGGCATCACGAGGCCATGTGTGTTTTCTCACGATGGGAGTTGTGAGAAGCTCCAAACTGCAGAGAGTCTTCTGCAGGACAATTGAGACCTGTTGTTTGGCTCCAGGCCAATGATTCTGAGCAGGGTTCTAAGGATGGATGGCTAGGTAGCCCACCTCGCATTCCAATTGTCTCCTAGCAACAAGACAGGTTAGATCTCCTGGATCTGTGGGGAGCAACCGAGGACGCTGAGTTGAAATGGACACCCCTGGGGATGGGTCCTAACGTGCTTTTGTGTCTATGGAGACCTTGGAATGAAGCGGTGGCACTGGGGCCCTAAAGGGTTCTCCTAAACAGAGGCTTTGACACAGCTCCAACGTGCAAGTTTCCCATGTGTAGATGAGATGTTTTCTGATGGGTGAGTCAAGAAACAGCTATATGCTGCTTTTGAAATCCAGGCCTCTGAGGAGAGATGCCTGGAAACCAAAGCAATGGATCTGATGAGTGCCTAGGGGCCTGTTCTTTCCTTTTTACCTCTGGGGACATCTGTCTATGGGTCTGAGTGCAGGTAGGTGCTCAGTTGGGCTCAGATTGCCCCTGTTTTACCTGGGAAGCCACCACTATTGTGATGGATCAGGGACTTTGGAGGTTTATCCTATTAGAAGGGTTGTGGCCATTGGAATGGGCACACACAATTCCCTTGGAGAGGGCAAGTACAGTCCTCAGGTTTGGCTCCAGGGGCCTGAGCCTGTACGTTGTGTAGGCCAGGGCTGTTTGGACAGTTGTCTGAAAACACAAACTCGGCTTATGTTTCGGGTCATAGGTATGGCAGGACTGATCTACAGACCATGAGGAGAACTCTTCGGAATTTCAAAGAAGGGCGAGTGTGAGGCTCCTGCTCAAGTTTTTGTCTCTGGATATCGTGTCACACATGGTCGTGCAATTTCTGGGTGACTTCATGGGAAATGGACGAGTCTTACTCTCTGGTGGTTTGGCCCCGTCCAAAGAGTTTGGGGTCATTCTGTGGGCTGGAAGAAGTACGTTTTTTTTTTTTTTTTGTTGTTGTTGTTGTTGTTGTTTTCTTTTTTAACCTCAGGTGTCCGACCAAATGATGGATTCCAGAGTAGAGCCCTGGGGCGGGACGACTGGACAATCAGAAATCTGGTTAAAAATTGGAGCCTAGGGACATGTCAAGCCCATTATGACATCTAATGTTCCAGCCCCTGAGAGGACTTACTAGAGGACAGGACTCATGCTGAGGGTCACAATGCGTGTGTATGCCCTCGTCGCACTCAAGAATGGGCGGGGCCTCAGGTTGAATGCTCATTTCTCCTACACTGAACGTTGGACAACGTGCCAACCACAAGGATTCTTGCCATGGGTAAGGAGGAGTTCTGACTTCTGAATCACACTCACCCCTCGGCAGTGATTGGAGATAAGGTCTCGGTTCTGAAGCCTGAAAACTGAGGTAGGGAAGAGATGATGACCTAAGGCCATGGCGGGTTTTATGTGCTCAGTGTGCGGTCAGATTTCTGGGTGTTGGTCAGGAGGTCCGGGCTCAGGTTGTGTTCGACAGTGCATTAGTGCCCAGGTTTGACTATATAATTTGGGTAAAGTCGAGTGCTGTGTAGGTTTACCCTCATTTAAGGTGCCTGGGCAGCTCATGAGGCAATAATTTTTTTTCTAGAGGGCAGGCAGAGTGCTGCATTCTGGGTCCGGAATTGCCAAACTTGAGGGCTTCGGGGCCAGGAGTGTGAGGACGGAAGTCTGAGAAGACAAGCTAGACTTGGGTTTCAGGGCGAGGGCACGGTAGGTACCCCCTACAGATCTGAACCTATATCTCATGCATCTGAAGTCAGGGCGAGGATCAGAGGTTGGCTCAGGTTGGAGTTTCTGAGCATGACGTCCGCTTCATGAAGGTAGCGGAATCTCGAGGCCATTGAGGTTTTCCCACGTTGGGAGTTGTGGATTGCCCCCTTCAAGGATTCCTTCTGCGGGACAATTGAGACCTGTTGGACAGCTCCAGGATATCCCATATGGAATGACTCCAGAGCACCGTTCGCGGATGGATGCCTGGGAATCCCGCCTCGCATTCCAATTGTCTCCTAGCAACAAGACAGTTTACATCTGATGGCTCTGCGGGAGCAACCCTGTGGCTGAGTTGAAATGGACTTTCCTGAGGATGGATCCTAATGTGTTTTTGTGTCCATGAGGGCCTTGGAATGGGGCGGTGGCACCGGGACCCTGAAGTACTCTCCTAAGCTTTGGACATGGCTCCCATGCACAGGTTTCATTGTGGAGACGAGATGAGTTCTGATGGGAGCCTCAGGAAAACCCCTATGCTCGTATTGGAATCAGGCTTTAGAGGACACATGCCTGTAACCCAAAGCAATGGATCCTATTATGGCCTAGGGTCCTGTCTGGTTCAATCTTCTTCTCTGGGGACATCCATCTATGGTATGAGTGGAGGTCGATTATCAGCTGGTGTCAGACAGCCCTTGTTTGTTCCGGGCGACCTACACTATTGGGATGGCCTCGGGGACTTTGGAGGTTTCTCCTAATTTGTACGATTTTGGACCATGGGATGGGCAGAATTCCCATGGATTGGTAGGCACAGTCCAAATGTGTGGCTCCAGGGGCCCAGCCTGGAGGGTGTGGGGCCCAAGACTTTGAGGACAGAAGTCTGAAAACACAAACTCAGCTTAGGTTTGGGGACGTAGGTATGGCAGGCCCGATCTACAAACCATGAGAAGAACTCTTCAGGATATGAAGAAAGTGCGAGTCGGAGGCGCTTGCTCAGGCTTTTGTCTCTGGACTTTGTATCAGTGATGGCCGTGGAATGTCGGGGAGGCCTCATGGGCCATGGACGAATCTTCCTCTCCAAGGATTTGGCCCGATTCCCAATTGCTTTTCGTCAATCTGTGGGATGGGAGGACTCATTTCAGTTTTGTTACCTCAGGTGTCCCACCAAAAGAGGAATTCCAAAGCCAAGCCGTGGGGAAGACTGAAGGGACAACCCGAACTATGGTTAAAAATTGGGGCCTAGGGGCATGGCAAGCCCAATATGCTATCACTTCATCCAGCCCCTGAGTGGCCTTACTTGAGGACTGGGCTCAGCCTGAGCTTCATAATGTGTGTTTGTGACCAATGTGACCCGTGAGCATGGGCGGGGCCTCATGGGCCACACTGGTTTCAACTACACTGAACGTTGGACAACATGCCAACCACAAGGTTCTTGCCATGGGGAAAAAGTTCTGATTTCTGCATCACCTTCAACCCTGGGCAGTGATTGTAGAAAAGGTCTACGTTCTGAAACCTGAAAACCGAGGTTGGGAAGAGATGACGACCTAAGGCCATGGCGGCTCGATGTGCTCAGTGTGCGGCCAGATGTCTGGGAGGGTCCATGGGATCCAGGCTCAGGCTGTGTCAGAAAGGGCATTAGTGCCCTGGTCAGCCTATGTATTTGGGGTACAGCCAAGGTCGGTGCAGGTTGATCCTCATTTGGTGTTACTGGGTAGCCCCATAGGACAATGTTTTTCTTCTGCAGAGCCAGCAGAGTGCTGCATTGTAGTTCTGGATTGCCAAACTGGAGGGCTTGTGGGCCAGTAGTCTGACGACAAAAGTCTGAGAACACAAGCTAGGCTTAGGTTTCTGGGTGAGGCCATGGCAGGCACAATCTACAGACCTGAATCGAGATCTCGTGCATCTGAAGTCAGGGCGAGGATCAGACGATCGCTCAGGTTGGAGTTTCTGTCCCTGATGGCCCCTTCATGAATGGGCGGGGGCATCACGAGGCCATGTGTGTTTTCTCACGATGGGAGTTGTGAGAAGCTCCAAACTGCAGAGAGTCTTCTGCAGGACAATTGAGACCTGTTGTTTGGCTCCAGGCCAATGATTCTGAGCACGGTTCTAAGGATGGATGGCTAGGTAGCCCACCTCGCATTCCAATTGTCTCCTAGCAACAAGACAGGTTAGATCTCCTGGATCTGTGGGGAGCAACCGAGGACGCTGAGTTGAAATGGACACCCCTGGGGATGGGTCCTAACGTGCTTTTGTGTCTATGGAGACCTTGGAATGAAGCGGTGGCACTGGGGCCCTAAAGGGTTCTCCTAAACAGAGGCTTTGACACAGCTCCAACGTGCAAGTTTCCCATGTGTAGATGAGATGTTTTCTGATGGGTGAGTCAAGAAACAGCTATATGCTGCTTTTGAAATCCAGGCCTCTGAGGAGAGATGCCTGGAAACCAAAGCAATGGATCTGATGAGTGCCTAGGGGCCTGTTCTTTCCTTTTTACCTCTGGGGACATCTGTCTATGGGTCTGAGTGCAGGTAGGTGCTCAGTTGGGCTCAGATTGCCCCTGTTTTACCTGGGAAGCCACCACTATTGTGATGGATCAGGGACTTTGGAGGTTTATCCTATTAGAAGGGTTGTGGCCATTGGAATGGGCACACACAATTCCCTTGGAGAGGGCAAGTACAGTCCTCAGGTTTGGCTCCAGGGGCCTGAGCCTGTAGGTTGTGTAGGCCAGTGCTGTTTGGACAGTTGTCTGAAAACACAAACTCGGCTTATGTTTCGGGACATAGGTATGGCAGGACTGATCTACAGACCATGTGGAGAACTCTTCGGGATTTCAAAGAAGGGCGAGTGTGAGGCTCCTGCTCAAGTTTTTGTCTCTGGATATCGTGTCACTCATGGTCGTGCAATTTCTGGATGACCTTATGGGAAATGGACGAGTCTTCCTCTCTGGTGGTTTGGCCCCGTCCAAAGAGTTTGGGGTCATTTTGTGGGCTGAAAGAAGTACGTTTTTTTTTTTTTTGTTGTTGTTGTTGTTGATTTGTTTTTTAACCTCAGGTGTCCCACCAAATGATGGATTCCAGAGTAGAGCCCTGGCGAGGGGCGACTGGACAATCAAAATCTGGTTAAAAATTGGGGCCTAGGGACATGTCAAGCCCATTATGACATCTAATGATCCAGCCACTGAGAGGACTTACTAGAGGACAGGACTCATGCTGAGGGTCACAATGCGTGTGTATGCCCTCGTCCCACTCAAGAATGGGCGGGGCCTCAGGGTGAATGCTTGTTTCTCCAACACCGAACGTTGGACAACGTGCCAACCACAAGGGTTCTTGCCATGGGTAAGGAGGAGTTCTGATTTCTGCATCACACTCACCCCTGGGCAGTGATTGGAGATAAGGTCTCGGTTGTGAAGCCTGAAAACTGAGGTAGGGAAGAGATGATGACCTAAGGCCATGGCGTGTTTTATGTGCTCAGTGTGCGGGCAGCTTTCTGGGTGTTGGTCAGGAGGTCCGGGCTCAGGTTGTGTTCGACAGTGCATTAGTGCCCTGGTTAGACTATATAATTAGGGTACAGTCGAGTGCTGTGTAGGTTTACCCTCATTTAAGGTGCCTGGGGAGCTCATGAGTCAATAATTTTTTTTCTAGAGGGCAGGCAGAGTGCTGCATTGTGGGTCCGGAATTGCCAAACTTGAGGGCTTCGGGGCCAGGAGTGTGAGGACGGAAGTCTGAGAAGACAAGCTAGACTTGGGTTTCAGGGCGAGGGCCCGGCAGGTACCCCCTGCAGTTCTGAACCAATATCTCATGCATCTGAAGTCAGGGCGAGGATCAGACGTTGGCTCAGGTTGGAGTTTCTGAGCATGACGGCCGCTTCATGAAGGGAGCGGAATCTCGAGGCCATTGAGGTATTCCCACGTTGGGAGTTTTGGGATGCCCCCTTCAAGGATTCCTTCTGCGGCACAATTGAGACCTGTTGGACAGCTCCAGGACATCCCATATGGAATGACTCCAGAGCACCGTTCGCGGATGGATGCCTGGGAAGCCCGCCTCGCATTCCAATTGTCTCCTAGCAACAAGACAGTTTACATCTGATGGCTCTGCGGGAGCAACCGGGGTGGCTGAGTTGAAATGGACTTTCCTGAAAATGGGTCCTAATAAGTTTTTGTGTCCATGAGGGCCTTGGAATGGGGCGGTGGCACCCGGACCCTGAAGTACTCTCCTAAGCTTTGGACATGGCTCCCATGCACAGGTTTCCTTGTGGAGACGAGATGAGTTCTGATGGGTGCCTCAGGAAAACTCCTATGCTCGTATTGGAATCAGGCTTTTGAGGACACATGCCTGTAACCCAAAGCAATGGACCCTATTATGGCCTAGGGTCCTGTCTGGTTCAATCTTCTTCTCTGGGGACATCCATCTATGGTATGAGTGGAGGTCGATTATCAGCTGGTTTCAGACAGCCCTTGTTTGTTCCGGGCGACCTACACTATTGGGATGGCCTCGGGGACTTTGGAGGTTTCTCCTAATTTGTACGATTTTGGACCATGGATTGGTAGGCACAGTCCTAATGTGTGGCTCCAGGGCCCAGCCTGGAGGGTGTGTGGCCCAAGACTTTGAGGACAGAAGTCTGAAAACACAAACTCAGCTTAGGTTTGGGGACGTAGGTATGGCAGGCCCGATCTACAAACCATGAGAAGAACTCTTCAGGATATGAAGAAATTGCGAGTCTGAGGCGCTTGCTCAGGCTTTTGTCTCTGGATTTTGTATCAGCGATGGCCGTGGAATGTCGGGGAGGCCTCATGGGCCATGGACGAATCTTCCTCTCTGAGGATTTGGCCCGATTCCCAATTGCTTTTCGTCAATCTGTGGGATGGGAGGTCTCCTTTCAGTTTTATTACCTCAGGTGTCCCACCAAAAGAGGAATTCCAAAGCCAAGCCGTGGGGAAGACTGAAGGGACAACCCGAACTATGGTTAAAAATTGGGGCCTAGGGGCATGGCAAGCCCAATATTCTATCTCTTCATCAGGCCACTGAGTGGCCTTACTTGAGGACTGGGCTCAGCCTGAGCGTCACAATGTGTGTTTGTGACCAATGTGGCCCGCGAGCATGGGCAGGGCCTCATGGGCCACACTGGTTTCAACTACATGAACGTTGGACAACATGCCAACCACAAGGTTTCTTGCCATGGGGAAGGAGTTCTGATTTCTGCATCACCTTCAACCCTGGGCAGTGATCGGAGATAAGGTCTCGGTTCTGAAACCTGAAAACCGAGGTTGGGAAGAGATGACGACCTAAGGCCATGGCGGCTCGATGTGCTCAGTGTGCGGCCAGATGTCTGGGAGGGTCCAGGGGGTCCAGGCTCAGGCTGTGTCAGAAAGGGCATTAGTGCCCTGGTCAGCCTATGTATTTGGGGTACAGCCAAGGTCGGTGCAGGTTGATCCTCATTTGGGGTTACTGGGTATCCCCAGAGGACAATATTTTTCTTCTGGAGGGCCGGCAGAGTGCTGCATTGTAGTTCTGGATTGCCAAACTGGAGGGCTTGTGGGCCAGTAGTCTGACGACAAAAGTCTGAGAACACAAGCTAGGCTTAGGTTTCTGGGTGAGGCCATGGCAGGCACAATCTACAGACCTGAATCGAGATCTCGTGCATCTGAAGTCAGGGCGAGGATCAGAGGATCGCTCAGGTTGGAGTTTCTGTCCCTGATGGCCCCTTCATGAATGGGGGGGCATCACGTGGCCATGGGTGTTTTCCCACGATGGGAGTTGTGAGAAGCTCCAAACTGCAGAGAGTCTTCTGCAGGACAATTGAGACCTGTTGTTTGGCTCCAGGCCAATGATTCTGAGCAGGGTTCTAAGGATGGATGGCTGGGTAGCCCACCTCGCATTCCAATTGTTTCCTAGCAACCAGACAGGTTAGATCTCCTGGATCTGTTGGGAGCAACCGAGGACGCTGAGTTGAAATGGACACCCCTGGGGATGGGTCCTAACGTGCTTTTGTGTCTATGGAGACCTTGGAATGAAGCGGTGGCACTGGGGTCCTAAAGGGTTCTCCTAAACAGAGGCTTTGACACAGCTCCAACGTGCAAGTTTCCCATGTGTAGATGAGATGTTTTCTGATGGGTGAGTGAAGAAACAGCTATATGCTGCTTTTGAAATCCAGGCCTCTGAGGAGAGATGCCTGGAAACCAAAGCAATGGATCTGATGAGTGCCTAGGGGCCTGTTCTTTCCTTTTTACCTCTGGGGACATCTCTCTATGTGTCTGAGTGCAGGTAGGTGCTCAGTTGTGCTCAGATTGCCCCTGTCTTTCCTGGGAAGCCACCACTATTGAGATGGATCAGGGACTTTGGAGGTTTATCCTATTAGAAGGGTTGTGGCCATTGGAATGGGCACACACAATTCCCTTGGAGAGGGCAAGTACAGTCCTCAGGTTTGGCTCCAGGGGCCTGAGCCTGTAGGTTGTGTAGGCCAGGGCTGTTTGGACAGTTGTCTGAAAACACAAACTCACTTATGTTTCGGGTCATAGGTATGGCAGGACTGATCTACAGGCCATGAGGAGAACTCTTCGCGATTTGAAAGAAGGGCGAGTGTGAGGCTCCTGCTCAAGTTTTTGTCTCTGGATATCGTGTCACTAATGGTCGTGCAATTTCTGGGTGACTTCATGGGAAATGGACGAGTCTTACTCTCTGGTGGTTTGGCCCCGTCCATAGAGTTTGGGGTCATTCTGTGGGCTGGAAGAAGTCCGTTTTTTTTTTTTTGTTGTTGTTGTTGTTGTTTTCTTTTTTAACCTCAGGTGTCCCACCAAATGATGGATTCCAGAGTAGAGCCCTGGGGAGGGGCGACTGGACAATCAGAAATCTGGTTAAAAATTGGGGCCTAGGGACATGTCAAGCCCATTATGACATCTAATGGTCCAGCCACTGAGAGGACTTACTAGAGGACAGGACTCATGCTGAGGGTCACAATGCGTGTGTATGCCCTCGTCGCACTCAAGAATGGGCGGGGCCTCAGGGTGAATGCTGGTTTCTCCTACACTGAACGTTGGACAACGTGCCAACCACAAGGTTTCTTGCCATGGGTAAGGAGGAGTTCTGATTTCTGCATCACACTCACCCCTGGGCAGTGATTGGAGATAAGGTCTCCCTTTTGAAGCCTGAAAACTGAGGTAGGGAAGAGATGATGACCTAAGGCCATGGCGTGTTTTATGTGCTCAGTGTGCGGGCAGCTTTCTGGGTGTTGGTCAGGAGGTCCGGGTTCAGGTTGTGTTAGACAGTGCAGTAGTGCCCAGGTTAGACTATATAATTTGGGTAAGGTCAAGTGCTGTGTAGGTTTACCCTCATTTAAGGTGCCTGGGAAGGTCATGAGGCAATAATTTTTTTTCTAGAGGGCAGGCAGAGTGCTGCATTGTGGGTCCGGAATTGCCAAACTTGAGGGCTTCGGGGCCAGGAGTGTGAGGACGGAAGTCTGAGAGGACAAGCTAGACTTGGGTTTCAGGGCGAGGGCACGGCAGGTACGCCCTGCAGATCTGAACCAATATCTCATGCATCTGAAGTCAGGGCGAGGATCAGACGTTGGCTCAGGTTGGAGTTTCTGAGCATGACAGCCGCTTTATGAAGGGAGCGGAATCTCGTATTACCACGTTGGGAGTTGTGGGATGCCCCCTTCAAGGATTCCTTCTGCGGCACAATTGAGACCTGTTGGACAGCTCCAGGACATCCCATATGGAATGACTCCAGAGCACCGTTCGCGGATGGATGCCTGGGAAGCCCGCCTCGCATTCCAATTGTCTCCTAGCAACAAGACAGTTTACATCTGATGGCTCTGCCGGAGCAACCGGGGTGGCTGAGTTGAAATGGACTTTCCTGAGGATGGGTCCTAATGTGTTTTTGTGTCCATGAGGGCCTTGGAATGGGGCGGAGGCACCGGGACCCTGAAGTACTCTCCTAAGCTTTGGACATGGCTCCCATGCACAGGTTTCCTTGTGGAGACGAGATGAGTTCAGATGGGTGCCTCAGGAAAACCCCTATGCTCGTATTGGAATCAGGCTTGAGGACACATGCCTGTAACCCAAAGCAATGGATCCTATTATGGCCTAGGGTCCTGTCTGGTTCAATCTTCTTCTCTGGGGACATCCATCTATGGTATGAGTGGAGGTCGATTATCAGCTGGTGTCAGACAGCCCTTGTTTGGTCCGGGCGACCTACACTATTGGGATGGCCTCAGGGACTTTGGAGGTTTCTCCTAATTTGTACGATTTTGGACCATGGAATGGGCAGAATTCCCATGGATTGGTAGGCACAGTCCTAATGTGTGGCTCCAGGGGCCCAGCCTCGAGGGTGTGGGGCCCAAGATTTGAGGACAGAATTCTGAAAACACAAACTCAGCTTAGGTTTGGGGACGTAGGTATGGCAGGCCCGATCTACAAACCATGAGAAGAGCTCTTCAGGATATGAAGAAAGTGCGAGTCTGAGGCGCTTACTCAGGCTTTTGTCTCTGGATTTTGTAACAGCGATGGCCGTGGAATGTTGGGGAGGCCTCATGGGCCATGGACGAATCTTCCTCTCTGAGGATTTGGCCCAATTCCCAATTGCTTTTCGTCAATCTGTGGGATGGGAGGTCTCCTTTCAGTTTTGTTACCTCAGGTGTCCCACCAAAAGAGGAATTCCAAAGCCAAGCCGTGGGGAAGACTGAAGGGACAACCCGAACTATGGTTAAAAATTGGGGCCTAGGGGCATGGCAAGCCCAATATTCTATCTCTTCATCAGGCCACTGAGTGGCCTTACTTGAGGACTGGGCTCAGCCTGAGCGTCACAATGTGTGTTTGTGACCAATGTGGCCCGCGAGCATGGGCAGGGCCTCATGGGCCACACTGGTTTCAACTACATGAACGTTGGACAACATGCCAACCACAAGGTTTCTTGCCATGGGGAAGGAGTTCTGATTTCTGCATCACCTTCAACCCTGGGCAGTGATCGGAGATAAGGTCTCGGTTCTGAAACCTGAAAACCGAGGTTGGGAAGAGATGACGACCTAAGGCCATGGCGGCTCGATGTGCTCAGTGTGCGGCCAGCTGTCTGGGAGGGTCCAGGGGGTCCAGGCTCAGGCTGTGTCAGAAAGGGCATTAGTGCCCTGGTCAGCCTATGTATTTGGGGTACAGCCAAGGTCGGTGCAGGTTGATCCTCATTTGGGGTTACTGGGTAGCCCCAGAGGACAATATTTTTCTTCTGGAGGGCCGGCAGAGTGCTGCATTGTAGTTCTGGATTGCCAAACTGGAGGGCTTGTGGGCCAGTAGTCTGACGACAAAAGTCTGAGAACACAAGCTAGGCTTAGGTTTCTGGGTGAGGCCATGGCAGGCACAATCTACAGACCTGAATCGAGATCTCGTGCATCTGAAGTCAGCGCGAGGATCAGAGGATCGCTCAGGTTGGAGTTTCTGTCCCTGATGGCCCCTTCATGAATGGGGGGGGCATCACGTGGCCATGGGTGTTTTCCCACGATGGGAGTTGTGAGAAGCTCCAAACTGCAGAGAGTCTTCTGCAGGACAATTGAGACCTGTTGTTTGGCTCCAGGCCAATGATTCTGAGTAGGGTTCTAAGGATGGATGACTGGGTAGCCCACCTCGCATTCCAATTGTCTCCTAGCAACCAGACAGGTTAGATCTCCTGGATCTGTTGGGAGCAACCAAGGACGCTGAGTTGAAATGGACACCCCTGGGGATGGGTCCTAACGTGCTTTTGTGTCTATGGAGACCTTGGAATGAAGCGGTGGCACTGGGGCCCTAAAGGGTTCTCCTAAACAGAGGCTTTGACACAGCTCCAACGTGCAAGTTTCCCATGTGTAGATGAGATGTTTTCTGATGGGTGAGTGAAGAAACAGCTATATGCTGCTTTTGAAATCCAGGCCTCTGAGGAGAGATGCCTGGAAACCAAAGCAATGGATCTGATGAGTGCCTAGGGGCCTGTTCTTTCCTTTTTACCTCTGGGGACATCTCTCTATGTGTCTGAGTGCAGGTAGGTGCTCAGTTGTGCTCAGATTGCCCCTGTCTTTCCTGGGAAGCCACCACTATTGAGATGGATCAGGGACTTTGGAGGTTTATCCTATTAGAAGGGTTGTGGCCATTGGAATGGGCACACACAATTCCCTTGGAGAGGGCAAGTACAGTCCTCAGGTTTGGCTCCAGGGGCCTGAGCCTGTAGGTTGTGTAGGCCAGGGCTGTTTGGACAGTTGTCTGAAAACACAAACTCACTTATGTTTCGGGTCATAGGTATGGCAGGACTGATCTACAGGCCATGAGGAGAACTCTTCGCGATTTGAAAGAAGGGCGAGTGTGAGGCTCCTGCTCAAGTTTTTGTCTCTGGATATCGTGTCACTAATGGTCGTGCAATTTCTGGGTGACTTCATGGGAAATGGACGAGTCTTACTCTCTGGTGGTTTGGCCCCGTCCATAGAGTTTGGGGTCATTCTGTGGGCTGGAAGAAGTCCGTTTTTTTTTTTTTGTTGTTGTTGTTGTTGTTTTCTTTTTTAACCTCAGGTGTCCCACCAAATGATGGATTCCAGAGTAGAGCCCTGGGGAGGGGCGACTGGACAATCAGAAATCTGGTTAAAAATTGGGGCCTAGGGACATGTCAAGCCCATTATGACATCTAATGGTCCAGCCACTGAGAGGACTTACTAGAGGACAGGACTCATGCTGAGGGTCACAATGCGTGTGTATGCCCTCGTCGCACTCAAGAATGGGCGGGGCCTCAGGGTGAATGCTGGTTTCTCCTACACTGAACGTTGGACAACGTGCCAACCACAAGGTTTCTTGCCATGGGTAAGGAGGAGTTCTGATTTCTGCATCACACTCACCCCTGGGCAGTGATTGGAGATAAGGTCTCCCTTTTGAAGCCTGAAAACTGAGGTAGGGAAGAGATGATGACCTAAGGCCATGGCGTGTTTTATGTGCTCAGTGTGCGGGCAGCTTTCTGGGTGTTGGTCAGGAGGTCCGGGTTCAGGTTGTGTTAGACAGTGCAGTAGTGCCCAGGTTAGACTATATAATTTGGGTAAGGTCAAGTGCTGTGTAGGTTTACCCTCATTTAAGGTGCCTGGGAAGGTCATGAGGCAATAATTTTTTTTCTAGAGGGCAGGCAGAGTGCTGCATTGTGGGTCCGGAATTGCCAAACTTGAGGGCTTCGGGGCCAGGAGTGTGAGGACGGAAGTCTGAGAGGACAAGCTAGACTTGGGTTTCAGGGCGAGGGCACGGCAGGTACGCCCTGCAGATCTGAACCAATATCTCATGCATCTGAAGTCAGGGCGAGGATCAGACGTTGGCTCAGGTTGGAGTTTCTGAGCATGACAGCCGCTTTATGAAGGGAGCGGAATCTCGTATTACCACGTTGGGAGTTGTGGGATGCCCCCTTCAAGGATTCCTTCTGCGGCACAATTGAGACCTGTTGGACAGCTCCAGGACATCCCATATGGAATGACTCCAGAGCACCGTTCGCGGATGGATGCCTGGGAAGCCCGCCTCGCATTCCAATTGTCTCCTAGCAACAAGACAGTTTACATCTGATGGCTCTGCCGGAGCAACCGGGGTGGCTGAGTTGAAATGGACTTTCCTGAGGATGGGTCCTAATGTGTTTTTGTGTCCATGAGGGCCTTGGAATGGGGCGGAGGCACCGGGACCCTGAAGTACTCTCCTAAGCTTTGGACATGGCTCCCATGCACAGGTTTCCTTGTGGAGACGAGATGAGTTCAGATGGGTGCCTCAGGAAAACCCCTATGCTCGTATTGGAATCAGGCTTGAGGACACATGCCTGTAACCCAAAGCAATGGATCCTATTATGGCCTAGGGTCCTGTCTGGTTCAATCTTCTTCTCTGGGGACATCCATCTATGGTATGAGTGGAGGTCGATTATCAGCTGGTGTCAGACAGCCCTTGTTTGGTCCGGGCGACCTACACTATTGGGATGGCCTCAGGGACTTTGGAGGTTTCTCCTAATTTGTACGATTTTGGACCATGGAATGGGCAGAATTCCCATGGATTGGTAGGCACAGTCCTAATGTGTGGCTCCAGGGGCCCAGCCTCGAGGGTGTGGGGCCCAAGATTTGAGGACAGAATTCTGAAAACACAAACTCAGCTTAGGTTTGGGGACGTAGGTATGGCAGGCCCGATCTACAAACCATGAGAAGAGCTCTTCAGGATATGAAGAAAGTGCGAGTCTGAGGCGCTTACTCAGGCTTTTGTCTCTGGATTTTGTAACAGCGATGGCCGTGGAATGTTGGGGAGGCCTCATGGGCCATGGACGAATCTTCCTCTCTGAGGATTTGGCCCAATTCCCAATTGCTTTTCGTCAATCTGTGGGATGGGAGGTCTCCTTTCAGTTTTGTTACCTCAGGTGTCCCACCAAAAGAGGAATTCCAAAGCCAAGCCGTGGGGAAGACTGAAGGGACAACCCGAACTATGGTTAAAAATTGGGGCCTAGGGGCATGGCAAGCCCAATATTCTATCTCTTCATCAGGCCACTGAGTGGCCTTACTTGAGGACTGGGCTCAGCCTGAGCGTCACAATGTGTGTTTGTGACCAATGTGGCCCGCGAGCATGGGCAGGGCCTCATGGGCCACACTGGTTTCAACTACATGAACGTTGGACAACATGCCAACCACAAGGTTTCTTGCCATGGGGAAGGAGTTCTGATTTCTGCATCACCTTCAACCCTGGGCAGTGATCGGAGATAAGGTCTCGGTTCTGAAACCTGAAAACCGAGGTTGGGAAGAGATGACGACCTAAGGCCATGGCGGCTCGATGTGCTCAGTGTGCGGCCAGCTGTCTGGGAGGGTCCAGGGGGTCCAGGCTCAGGCTGTGTCAGAAAGGGCATTAGTGCCCTGGTCAGCCTATGTATTTGGGGTACAGCCAAGGTCGGTGCAGGTTGATCCTCATTTGGGGTTACTGGGTAGCCCCAGAGGACAATATTTTTCTTCTGGAGGGCCGGCAGAGTGCTGCATTGTAGTTCTGGATTGCCAAACTGGAGGGCTTGTGGGCCAGTAGTCTGACGACAAAAGTCTGAGAACACAAGCTAGGCTTAGGTTTCTGGGTGAGGCCATGGCAGGCACAATCTACAGACCTGAATCGAGATCTCGTGCATCTGAAGTCAGCGCGAGGATCAGAGGATCGCTCAGGTTGGAGTTTCTGTCCCTGATGGCCCCTTCATGAATGGGGGGGGCATCACGTGGCCATGGGTGTTTTCCCACGATGGGAGTTGTGAGAAGCTCCAAACTGCAGAGAGTCTTCTGCAGGACAATTGAGACCTGTTGTTTGGCTCCAGGCCAATGATTCTGAGTAGGGTTCTAAGGATGGATGACTGGGTAGCCCACCTCGCATTCCAATTGTCTCCTAGCAACCAGACAGGTTAGATCTCCTGGATCTGTTGGGAGCAACCAAGGACGCTGAGTTGAAATGGACACCCCTGGGGATGGGTCCTAACGTGCTTTTGTGTCTATGGAGACCTTGGAATGAAGCGGTGGCACTGGGGCCCTAAAGGGTTCTCCTAAACAGAGGCTTTGACACAGCTCCAACGTGCAAGTTTCCCATGTGTAGATGAGATGTTTTCTGATGGGTGAGTCAAGAAACAGCTATATGCTGCTTTTGAAATCCAGGCCTCTGTGGAGAGATGCCTGGAAACCAAAGCAATGGATCTGATGAGTGCCTAGGGGCCTGTTCTTTTCTTTTTAACTCTGGGGACATCTGTCTATGTGTCTGAGTGCAGGTAGGTGCTCAGTTGTGCTCAGATTGCCCCTGTCTTTCCTGGGAAGCCACCACTATTGAGATGGATCAGGGACTTTGGAGGTTTATCCTATTAGAAGGGTTGTGGCCATTGGAATGGGCACACACAATTCCCTTGGAGAGGGCAAGTACAGTCCTCAGGTTTGGCTCCAGGGGCCTGAGCCTGTACGTTGTGTAGGCCAGGGCTGTTTGGACAGTTGTCTGAAAACACAAACTCGCTTATGTTTCGGGTCATAGGTATGGCAGGACTGATCTACAGGCCATGAGGAGAACTCTTCGCGATTTGAAAGAAGGGCGAGTGTGAGGCTCCTGCTCAAGTTTTTGTCTCTGGATATCGTGTCACTCATGGTCGTGCAATTTCTGGGTGACTTCATGGGAAATGGACGAGTCTTACTCTCTGGTGGTTTGGCCCCGTCCAAAGAGTTTGGGGTCATTCTGTGGGCTGGAAGAAGTCCGTTTTTTTTTTTGTTGTTGTTGTTGTTGTTTTCTTTTTTAACCTCAGGTGTCCCACCAAATGATGGATTCCAGAGTAGAGCCCTGGGGAGAGGCGACTGGACAATCAGAAATCTGGTTAAAAATTGGGGCCTAGGGACATGTCAAGCCCATTATGACATCTAATGGTCCAGCCACTGAGAGGACTTACTAGAGGACAGGACTCATGCTGAGGGTCACAATGCGTGTGTATGCCCTCGTCGCACTCAAGAATGGGCGGGGCCTCAGGGTGAATGCTGGTTTCTCCTACACTGAACGTTGGACAACGTGCCAACCACAAGGTTTCTTGCCATGGGTAAGGAGGAGTTCTGATTTCTGCATCACACTCACCCCTGGGCAGTGATTGGAGATAAGGTCTCCCTTTTGAAGCCTGAAAACTGAGGTAGGGAATACATGATGACCTAAGGCAATGGTGGGTTTTATGTGCTCAGTGTGTGGTCAGCTTTCTGGGTGTTGGTCAGGAGGTCCGGGCTCAGGTTGTGTTAGACAGTGCAGTAGTGCCCAGGTTAGACTATATAATTTGGGTAAAGTCGAGTGCTGTGTAGGTTTACCCGCATTTAAGGTGCCTGGGCAGGTCATGAGGCAATAATTTTTTTTCTAGAGGGCAGGCAGAGTGCTGCATTGTGGGTCCGGAATTGCCAAACTTGAGGGCTTCGGGGCCAGGAGTGTGAGGACGGAAGTCTGAGAAGACAAGCTAGACTTGGGTTTCAGGGCGAAGGCACGGCAGGTACCCCCTGCAGATCTGAACCAATATCTCATGCATCTGAATTCAGGGCGAGGATCAGACGTTGGCTCAGGTTGGAATTTCTGAGCATGACGGCCGCTTCATGAAGGGAGCGGAATCTCGAGGCCATTGAAGTTTTCCCACGTTGGGAGTTGTGGGATGCCCCCTTCAAGGATTCCTTCTGCGGGACAATTGAGACCTGTTGTACAGCTCCAGGACATCCCATATGGAATGATTCCAGAGCACTGTTCGCGGATGGATGCCTGGGAAGCCCTCCTCGCATTCCAATTGTCTCCTAGCAACAAGACAGTTTAGATCTGATGGCTCTGCGGGAGCAACCGGGTTGGCTGAGTTGAAATGGACTTTCCTGAGGATGGGTCCTAATGTGTTTTTGTGTCCATGAAGGCCTTGGAATGGGGCGGTGGCACCGGGACCCTGAAGTACTCTCCTAAGCTTTGGACATGGCTCCCATGCACAGGTTTCCTTGTGGAGACGAGATGAGTTCTGATGGGTGCCTCAGGAAACCCCCTGAGGGTGAAAACACACACCCTTCATGCCAGGGCCCCTGGAACCACACATCAGGATTGTTCCTGCCCTCTCAAAGGGAATTCTTCATATTCCTTTGGCCACAACCATATAAATCAGGAGAAATCTCCAATGTCCCTGGGACCATCCCAATATTGTAGGCTGCTCGGAACAAACAGGGGTGATCTGACACTATCTGAGCAACTAGCTCCACACAGACTCGGAGACAGATGTCCCCAGAGAAGAACATTGAACTGGACAGGCCCCTAGGCCCTAATCAGATCCATTGCTTTGGTTTCCAGGCATCTCTTCTCAGAGTCCTGGTTTCCAATACCAGCCTATGGGGTTTCCATAGGCTCCTTCACTGCAAGTCTTGTCTGCACATTGGAAACTTGCTCGAGGAGCTATGTCAGAACCTCAGAGGCCTGGTTTTCAATACCACCATATGGGGGTTTCCTGAGGCATCAGTCAGAACAAATGTCTTCTCCACATGGGAAATGTGCTCTTTCAAGCTGTGTCAAAACCTCCGGCTAGGAAAATCCTTCAGGGCCCCGGTGCCACCACCTCATTCCAAGGTCTCCATGGACAAAATCCCACATTAGGACCCATCTGCAGGAGAGTCTATTTCAACTCAGTGCCCTTGGGTTCTCCACTAGAGCCAGCAAATCGAACCTATCTTGTCACTAGGAGACAATTGGAATGTGAGGCGGGCTGGCTAGGCATCCATCTGTAGAAAACTACTCTGAAGTAATTCCATATGGGACGTCCTGGAGCCATCCAACAGGTCACAGCTGTCCTGCAGAAGGAATCCTTGCGCTTTGGAGCACCTCACAACTCCCATCATGGGAAAAGCTCTGTGGCCTCGTGGTGCACTGTCCCCTTCATGAAAGAGCCATCTTGGACAGAAACTCCAACCTGAGCCAACGTCTAATCCTCGCCCTGACTTCAGATGCACGAAATCTTGATTCAACTCTGCAGAGTGTGCCTGCCGAAACCCCGTCCCGAAGCAAAACCTAGCTATTGTTCTCAGACTTCGTCCTCACACTCCGAGCCCACCAGCCCTCCAGTTAGGGAATTCTGGAGAGACACAATGCAGCACTCTGACTGCCCTCCAGAAGAGAAACGTTGTCCTATGGGGCTAACCAGAAACACCAAATGAGGATCAACCTGCATGCCACTTGACTCTACCCCAATTATACAGTTTCGCTTCGGCGTTAATGCCCTGTCTTGCACAGCCTGAGGTCTGAATTTTCAACCGACACCCAGACAGCTGGCTGTACACTGAGCACATCAGACCCGCCATGGCTTTAGGTCATCATCTCTTTTCAACCTTGGTTTTCAGGCTTCAGAACCTAGACCTTATATATACTCACTACCCAGGGGTGAACGTGATGCAGAAATGAAACTCCTTCTTCCTCAAGGCAAGAAACCTTGTGGTTGGCATGTTTTCCAACGTTCAGTGTAGGAGAATCCAGTGTAGCCCATGAGTCCCCGCCCATGCTTGAGAACCGCAATGGGCACAAACACATTGGGACCCTCAGTGTGAGCCCTGTCCTCAAGTAAAGCCTCTCAGGGGCTGGACCAAGAACCCGCATTGCCATCCCTAGTCCCCCAATATTAATGAGAGGTTGAGAGTTCTAGTCACCACTATTCAGGTCTCTGCTCTGGAACCCCTGAGGAAAAATAATATTGAAGGGTCTCCTCCATCCCCTGAATGAGCCCCAAAACTTGGGATCTGACCAAATCTTAAAAGAGAAAGAATCATCCATGGCCAAAGAGGCCATCCCGTCATTCCATGGCCATCATTGACACAAAATCTAGAGACAAAATCCTGGAGTATGCCTCACACTTGCCCTTTGTTCATAGCCTGATAAATTCTCCTCACGGTCTATAGATCAGGCATGTCATACCTACGTCCCCAAATCTAAGCTGAGTTTGGGTTTTCAGGTTTCTGTCCCCACTGTCCTGGCCCACACACCCTCCAGGCTGGGTCCCCTGGAGCCATGCCTCAGGACTGTGCCTGCCTTCTCCAAGCAAATTCTGCCCATTCCATTGGCCACAACCCTAAAGAATAGGAGAACACTCCAACGTCCCTGAGGCCATCCCAATAGTGTTGGCCACTCAGGGCAAACAGGGTGATCTGTCCCAAGATGAGCAACTACCTCAACTCAGATCCATAGACAGATAACCCCAGAGAAGAAGATTGAACCGGACAGGCACCTAGGCCCTAATCAGATCCATTGCTTTTGATTCCAGGCATCTCTCCTCAGAGGCCTGGTTTCCAATACCAGCATATGTGTTCTTCAGGAGGTACCAGTCTGAACAAATCTCATTTCCACATGGGAAACATGCATTTTGGAGCTGTGTCACAACCTCCAGTTAAGGGAAACCTTCAGGTCCCAGCAGCCAACACCCCATTCCAAGGTCTCCATGGACACAAACCCGCATTATGACCCATCCGCAGGCGAGTCCATTTCAACACATCCCCTTTGGTTGCTCCCCAAAAGAAGCAGATCGAACCTGCCTTGTCACTAGGAGACAATAGGAATGTGAGGCGGGCACTCCAGGAATCCATCCTTAGAACCCTGCACTGCTGTGGTTCCGCATGGGACGTCCTGGAGCAATCTGACCAGTCTCGACTGTCCCGTAGAAGGAATCCTTGCCGATTGGAGCAACTTACAATGCCAATCGTGGGAAAGTCTCCATAGCCCCATGATGCCCCCCACCATCATGAAGGGGCCATCCTGAACAGAAACTTCAACCTGAGCCTACGTCTGATCCTCGCCCTGACTTCAGATGCATGAGATTTAGATTTAGCTCTACAGAGTGTGCCTGCCATGATCTTGACCCAAAACCGAAGCCTAGCTTGTGTTCTCTCACTTCCTTCCTCACAATTCTGGCCCACAAGCCCTCCAGTGTGAGAATTCCGTCGCCACAATGCAGCACTCTTCCTTCCCTCCAGAAGAAAAACGTTGCCCCTGGGGCTACCCAGAAACGCCAAATGAGGATCAACCTGCATGCCACTCAACTTTACTCCAATTATACAGTCTAAGCTTGGCACTAATGCCCTGTCTGACACAGCCTGAGCCTGGACCTCCTGGATGACACCCAGAAAGGTGGTGTCACACCTAAGGACTGTGCCAGTGCTCTCCAAGGGAACTCTGCCCGTTTCATTTGCCACAACCTTACAGATTAGGAGAAACCTCCAATTCCCAAGACCAGCCCAATAGTGTTGGCCTCCCCCAACAAACATGGGTGATCTGACACAAGCTGAGCAGTGACCTCCATTCTGAATCTTAGACAGAGACACTCAGAGGAGAATATTGAAAAGGACAGGCCCCTAGACCGTAATCAGATCCATTGCTTTGGATTCCAGGCATTGTTCCCCAGATGCTTGGTTTCCAATACCAGGTTGTGGGGGTTTCAGAACAAATATCGTCTCTACATGGGAAACTTGCTCTTTGGAGCTGCATCAAAACCTCAGGTTAGGAGAATTCTTCAGGGCAACAGAGCCACTGCCCCATTCCAAGGGATCCATGGACACAAATCCACATCATGACTGATCCTCATGAGAGTCCATTTCAATTCAGCCCTCTCGGTTGTTCCCCCAGTGACAGCAGATCGAATCCTCCTTTTCACTAGGACACAACTGGAATGCAAGTTGGACTGCCCAGGCATCCATCATTAGAACTGTGCTTTGGAGCATTTCTTATGGGACGTCCTTGATCCATCCAAAAGGTCGTGACTGTCCCGCTGACGGAATCCTTGTGGTTTGGAGCATCACACACTCACAAAGTTGGAAATCTTCCATGGTTTCCTGATGCCCCCCCACCTTCATGAAGGGGACATCATGTACAGAAATTCCAACCTAAGCCAACATCTGATCCTCGCCCTGACTTCAGATGCACGAGATCTCATTTCAGGTCTGTAGAGTGTGCCTGCCATGTCACCGCTGCGAATTCTAAGCTGAACTTGTGTTCTCAGACTTCTGTCCAAAAACACCTGGCCCACAAGCCCTGAAGTTGGCAATTCTGGAGCCAGAATGCAGCACTCTGCCTGCCCTCCAGAAGAAAATCTTTGCCCTATGGGGCCAACCAGAAACCCCAAATGAGGACCAACCTTCACATCACTCGACTGTACCCCAATTATACAGTCTAGCCTGGGGACTAATGCCCTGCCTAACACAGCCTGAGCCCAGACCTCATGATGGACACAGACATCTGGCCGCACACTAAGTGCATCGGACCCACCATGGCCTTAGGTCGTCATCTCTTACCAACCTCGGTTTTCAGGCTTCAGAATCTAGACCTTATCTCTACTCACTGCCATGCCGTGTACGTGATGCAGAAATTAGAACTCCTCCTTCCCCATGACCAGAAACCCTGTGGTTGGCATGTTGTCCAACGTGCAGTGTAGGAGAAACCAGCATGGCCCATGAGGCCTCAGACATGCTTGAGGGCTGCGATGGGCACAAACACACATTAGGACCCTAAGCATGAACCCTGGCCTCAAGTAAAGCCTCTCCGGGGCTGGACCAAGAGCCCACATATGGAGATTACCATGCCCCTATTCCCCAAACCTTAACCAGTGCTTGAGAAGTCTAGTCACCCCTACTCAGATCTCTTCTCTAGAATCCCTCCTTGGTGGGACACATGAGGTTAAAAAAAAAATAGAGAAAGGACTCCTACCGTCCAAAGAATGACCGCAAACACTTGGAATTGGGCCAAATTCACAGAGAGAAATACTCGTCCATGGCTGATGAGGCCATCCTGACATTCCACGGCCACCATTGACACAAAATCCGGAGACAAAAGCCTGAAAAAGCGCCACACACTCGCCCTTTGTTCAAAGCCTGAAAAATTCTCACGGTCTGTAGATCGGGCCTGCCATACCTATGTCCCCAAACCTAAGCCAAGTTTGTGTTTTCAGACTTCTGTCTCCATTGTCCTGGCCCACACACCCTCAAGGCTTGGCCCCATGGAGCCACACCTCAGGACTGTGCCTGTCCTCTCCATGGGAATTCTGCTCATTCCTTTGGCACAACCTGACAGATTAGGAGAAACATCCGAAGTCCCCGAGGCCACCCCAATATTGTAGGATGTCCGGGACAAACAGGGACCATCTGCCACAAGCTGAGCCACTACCTCCAATCAGACCTGTAGATAGATATCCATAGAAAAGAAGATTGAACAGGACAGGCACCTAGGCCCTAAACGGATTCATTGCTTTTGTTTTCATGTATCTCTCCTCAGAGGCCTGGATTCCAATACCAGCACATGGGGGTTTCTGGAGCTACCAATCAGAACAAATCGCATGCCACATGGGAATCATGCTATATGGAACTGTGTCAAAACCTCCAGTTAGGAGGAGATTTCACGTCACTGGAGCCACCGCCCCATTCCAATGTCTCAATGGACACAATCCCACATTATGACCCATCCTCAGGAGAGTCCATTTCAACACAAACCTGGCGGTTGCTCACCCAGTGCCAGCAGATCAAACCTGCTTTATCACTAGGAGACAATTGTAATGCGAGTTCGTTTGTGTTTGAGTTTGTGTTTTCAGACTTCTATCCTGACATCCCTGTCCCACACACCCTCCAGACTGAGGCCCCTGGAGCCACACCTCAGGACTGTGCCTGCCCTCTCCAAGGAAATTCTTCCCATTCCATTGGCCACAACCCTACAGATAAGTAGAAACGTCCAAAGTCCCAGAGGCCATTCCAATAGTGTAGGCCACCCAGGACAAAGAGGGGCGAACTCTCACAAGCTGAGCAACGACGTCAACTCACCCATAGACAGATAACCCAAGAGAAGAAGATTAAACTGGACTGGCCCCTAGAATGTAATTGGTTCCATTGCTTTTTATTCTAAGCATCTCTCCTCAGAGGCCTGTTTTCCAATACCAGCATATGGGGGATTCCAGAGATACCAATCAGAACAAATCTTGTCTTCACATGGGAAACTTATCCTTTGGAGCTCTGTAAAAGCCTCCAGTTAGGAGAAACCTTCAGGTAGCCGGAGCAACCGCCCTATTCCAAGGTCTCCATGGACACATACCCGCATTATGACCATTCGGCAGGAGAGTACATTTCAACTCAGCCCCGTCGATTACTCCCCCAGAGGCAGAATATCAAACCTGCCTTGTCGCTAGGAGACAACTGGAATGCAAAGCAGACTCTCTAAGCATCCATCCTTGGAATCCTGCTCTGGCACCGTTCCATATGGGATGTCCTGGAGCCTTCCAACAGGTCTTGACTGTCCCACAGAAGGAATCCTTGCAGATTGGAGCATCTCACAACTCCTATCGTGGGAAAACCTACATGGCCTCATGAGATGCTCCCCTATATAAAGGGGCCATCATGGACAGAAACTCCAACCTGAGCCAACTTCTGATGCATTGCTTTGGTTTCTAGGTATCTCTCCTCAGAGGCCTGGTTTCCAATATCAGAATATGGGGGTTTCCTAAGGAAACAATCAGAACAGATCTCATCTCCACATGGGAAACTTGCTCTTTGGAGCTGTGTCAATACCTCAGGTTAGGAGGATCCTTCAGGGCGCTGGCACCATGGCCCAATCCCAAGGTCTCCAAGGACACAAACTTACATTATGATCCATTCTCAGGAGAGTCCATTTCAAATCAGCCCCCTCGGCTGCTCACCCAGAGCCAGCAGATCAAACCTTCCTTGTCACTAGGAGACAGTTAGAATGGGAGGCGGGCTTCCCAGGCATCCATCCTTAGAACCCTGCTCTGGAGAACTTCTTTATGGGACGTCTTGAATCCAACCAACCTGTCTTGACTGTCTCGCAGAATGAATCCTTGTGGTTTGAAGCATCACACAATAACACTGTGAGAAAACCTCCATTTCCTCATGATGCCCCACACCTTCATAAATGGGCCATCACGGACAGAAACTCCATCCTAAGCCAAAGTCTGAACCTCGCCCTGAATTCAGAAGCATGAGATCTCGATTCAGCACTTGAGAGTGTGCCTGCTGGGCCCTCTCCCCGAAAACTAAGCCTAACTTGTGTTCTCAGACGTCCGTCCTCAGAATCCTGGCCACACTCCTCCAGTTTGGAAATTCTGGAGACACAATGCAGCACTCTGCCTGCCCTCCAGAAGAAAAATGTTGCCCTATAGGGCTAAACAGAAACGCCAAATGAGTAACAACCTGCATGCCACTCGACCATACCCCAATTTTACAGTCTAGCCTGTGCACTAAAGCCCTGTCTGACACAGCCTGAGGGCAGACCTCCAGTCCAACACCCAGACAGTTGGCCGTACACTGAGCATATCAAACCCACAATGGCTTTAGGCCATCATCTCTACCCAACCTCAATTTTC
>NW_028133882.1:0-46000 GCF_964662115.1 Mustela nivalis | reverse complement strand
TCCTGCGGCAGGTGGAGGAACTGGGTCGTCCCAAGTACCGCTGCAGGTTGAAGTTTTACTTTGGGAGCAACCCCTACTTCCAGAACGACGTGATCGTTAAGGAGTATCACCTTAGCATCGGTGGTAGGTGTGGGCTGGAGGTTCAGAGGAGCTGGTGGAGGGCTTCCCGGCATGAGGGCCCGGGGGTGGAAAGGGAGGAGTGCGGGGTCCTCGGGGCAGTGCAGGGATTTGGCACAGGAAGGGGGAGAGGTCGTCGGTTGAGAGCGAGAGCTGGCGTGGGTCCTAGGCCTCGGAGAGCCTCCCTTAAGTTTCCTCGTCCCGCAGGATATAGGGAGACTCGTTGCACTCCAGTCCAGTGGTTCTGGGATTATGAACGTGGTGCTGCCAGCCGCAGGCGAGACCCCAGCGGCCTGAACTTCTTCAACTGGTTGTGTGACCCCAGCTGCCCAGGGTCCAACAGGATCGCCGGGGTGAGGCCCCTGCAGCCTTCGTCAGCAGCGCAGATGCTGGAGTCCCGGCTGCTGGGGAACGGGGTCGGGGGCCCTGTGCTCAGCTGACCTTTTTTCCCCTACCAGATCATCATCGAGGACCTGTGGCCCAATCCTTTGCAGTACTACCCGAGGCAGGAAGGCGGCCTATGGGAATGAGCTGAGAGGACGACCTGTCGGTGAGGAGCCAGGAGGGCTGGGTCCAGAGCCCTGTGGGGTGGGGTGCCAGGGGACAGTCAATTTAGTGGCAGGGAAACTGAGGCTCAGAGGAGCGTGGACCCATGGAGCAGGTGGCAGGGTGGGAAGTGAGCCTGGGGGAACTCAGAGCGCACACACAGGGCCGAGGATGGGTCTAGTCCGGCAGGTTCATGCCTGCCATGCTGTCCTTCGGAAAACCCCTGGCCAATCCGGACAAGCAAGGCTCCCCCAGCCCATTTTCCTGAAGTGTTTCCCATGGCTGTCGGCCCCTCTCTCGGTCCTCCTGCCACTCATTCAGTTCGTGATGGCCTGCCTGTCTTTGGGAGTCGGAATCCTTGTCCCAGCCCACTCTTGGACCACGCCTCCATGACGGCCGTCCACATGCCTGAGCACCGCGTGTCCTCCCACAGCCGTTCACATGTCCTTGGGAATGGTCCCAGGCCATCCCAAGCAGGGTCACGGGGCCCTGGCTGTGGAGGAACCGGGATCCCACGAGGACAAGGCATGCTCACAACATCACATTCACTATCCCTGCCATCATACATTTTCACAAAGAGCTAAGACTTTTGTGTGTATTTTCATGTTTCTGTGTGTGTGTGTGTGTGTGTGTGTGTCAATGCATGGCAGCTGTGTGGAAGTGGACATCACAGAGCATCCACGTTGCACCACCAAGAAGAATCTGATGAGGCCTCCACCGTTGAGAGACTTGGATGGGCTCGTCTCCGTGGTGCTCAGCCTGCACGGGACAGCCAAAGGGACAAGGATCAGCAGGGGCAGTGCTAGAGAGGATCCTGCCCCTAGCTGCAGGGTCAGGGAGAAGGGCCATAAACAAGTTACAAAGCACCTTGTGTCCACGTGTGGTTTTATATTGGGGGCACAGGAAATGGCAAGGAGGCAATAAGCCTGGTGGGACCCCCCAGCCCCCATCCTGTTGGATTCCATGGGTGAGGGTGATGGAGAGCAAGGGGGCAGGGCGCAGCCGTTCTTGGCCTGCGGAGAGAACCCCACCCTTCCAAGCAGGATCTGGCAGAGCATGGGGAGAGGCGGGGCTCTCTTGGGAAGTTTTGTTCTGTAGAGCAGGGCACACAGGAGGGGTAAGGTGCTCCCGAGCGGGGCCCTGGGGTCCCCTGGGCTCCTCGTACCACCCTATTCACATGGCTTGGAGAGCTTTTTCTGTTGCCCTTCAACCTGGAACTGTGCCCTGCATTGCTGAGTTGCAATGCCATGCGTGCTCTTGGTCAGTTCCAGCGCAAAACCGAGGGTCGGGGGAGGACCAAAGATGAGGCGGTCGCTCACGGTCCCTCCCTGTGGCAACAGATCCTCCTGCAGCGCAGGGGACAGTTCCACGGATGTGTGAGGGAACGCAGGTGTGCTCCATGGGATGGGGGACATCCTGAGTGTTTATGTGTGAGGGATCCGCTGAGGGCAGGTCTGCGCCTGCACACGGACGTGTGTGTGTGTCTGTGTATGTGTGAAGGGGCAATGGGGAATGGCCCTATGCCCTCGACCATGTGTCTGCATTGTGTGCCTCCTCTTCAGTATTCAACCTGTAGTGCATGTGTGTGTGTCTGTGTCTCTCTGGGGCCTCCTTTGTACAAGGGCTGGAGAGCTATGGTGTGTGTTGTGGGTGTATGTTTCCATGTGCAGTTCTGTGTCCAGTGTTTGGGCTGAGGGTGCATGCATGAGTCCGTGAGAGAGATAGGATGTGTGCTGGGAATGCATGTGGGTTTGCATGGGCTTTTGTGCGTGTGCGTGCACGTGTGGGTGTGCTTGAGCGGTTGAGTGTGCATTTCTATGTCAGGGAGGTCGTGTGTTTTCCTCGCATGTGTCTGCATCCTCAGGGAGTGTGCGTTGGAGTATGTGTTTTAGACAGGTGAGAATGCCCGTGTGTCCAATTCTGTGGATGTTTATGGATTGCAGGGGACCAGGGGCAGACTTCTTTTTTGAGCAGGGTCAACTGTGTACGCCGATGCCGGAGACCTTGGATGTTTCGTCGTGTGTGCGTGTGCTTGCAAGCATAGCTGTATGTGGGGGAGGGCAGGGATGCATGCTCCGTGTGTGTGTTTTGTGTATGTGCGTAGAGCTCGTTGTGATTGTATAAGTGTGTCAGTGTGTGTGTGTGTGTGTATGAGAGATTGAGAGAGTGGCTACGTGTGTGTTCTTCATGACACAGATGATGGGTTTTGTTTACATGCTTCTGTAGCTTTAGGGCTATGAGCGTGTGTGCATGCTCCAATGTGTCACGATATTATGCCTGTGGGCTCGAGGCCAAGGAGGTGGTCGGGTATGCATGTTAGTGTTTTGGGGCACACACGTGTATGGTTTTTATGGTGAGGCCAAATGCGTATGCCTGTGCCAGAGACCTTGTGGCAACTGGGTGTGTCCCGAGTGTTTTTGCAAGCGCCTATGTGTCTCCATGCAAGGGATGGTGAGCAGGCCTCAGATCCATATGCAGGAGTGTGTATGTAGTGTGTACAGTGGGTTCGCAAATTGCTCGCCTGTCTGCGTGTGTGTGTGTGTGTGTGTGTGTGTGTGTGTGTGCTGGCTTGAGTACACGTGCATTCTTTGAGGATGCAGAACAAGGGTTTGCTTACATTCTTCCCTTTCCTCAAGGGTAAGTTTGTGTGAGTGTGCATGCTCTGATGTGCTGGGGTCAGTTGTGTATGCCTGTTTGCCAGATGCTTTGGATGTGTTCTCTTGTGTGTGTGTGACTACGAGTGTCCCAGGTCACACCTGGGAACATCCTTTTGAGTTGGGGCCAAATGTCTATGCCTCTGCCAGAGACGTTCTGTGACAGCTCTATGATGTGTGTGTGTGTATGTGTGTGTGTGTGTGTGTGTGTGTGCTTACGAGCACCTCTGTGCCTGCATGCATGTCTGGTGTACATGCCTGAGTTCCAGAGATACATGTGTGTATTTAGTGTGTTCGGTGCGTTTGCGTGAGCACGTGTGTCTGTGTGTGTCTGTGTGTTTGAATGGAGCCCGATCGGGTGTGGTTCTATTTTCACTCTGTGTTGTGTGTGTGTGTGTGTGCGCGCGTATGTGTGCATGTGTGTGTGTGTCTGTGTGTACATGTGGCATCTCCTTTCTTTTGTTTCAGGGACCAGTTGTGGGAATGCAGAGCCCCCTTCTGAGTGCCTGAGTGCCCGTGTGTCCGTGTGTCTGTGTCTGCGTATCTGTCCCACCCAGGGAGGTTCACGCTGCTGAGATGCATATGAGGAAGCATTGCCCTTGACCAGAAGCCGTGAAAACTTCCCACGGAGCCTGGTGCCGGGGTGAAAGACAAGGTCGACGGAGGCCCCCGCGGAAAACCACTGAAATGTAGAAGACCGATGTCACCCGTGTTCCTGTAGGTTCCTGTGTGGAGGCTCACGAGTGAGCTCCTTCCCGGAAAGGAGCAGGTGGTGTGCCTGAGCTCCTGGTATAAGGTTGTTGCTTACGATGCTGCCTTGGAATCCCCATTCTGAGGAAGGGATGGGCCCTCATGCTTGCCCAGAGGTCTAGGACACATAAGCTCTGGGACAGCATCCCAGCGGGGGGAGGTCCTTCCCGTGCGGATGGTGGTGCTGGGCAGCGGGAGGAGATGAACAACAGGCCAGCTATCAGGCCTCATGTCTTCCCTGGGGTAAAGACAGAGGTCAAGGCTAGGGAAGGATGAGCCAGCGCCAAACATGGCCAGTGTCTGGGTTTGGGGGATGGCCATGCCAGTCCTCCAGAGGGCTCCCTGCGGATGTCCTCAGGCACATCCACTGCACACAGCATGGCTGGGCCTGTAGTTTCATTTTCCATTGGACCCAGTGCCTGTGTTCGCTACCGGTCTGGCAAGGGGCCTGCCTCTTGCTGACACGGTCATCCTCTCCGGCACAGAAACAATGCTGTGGAGTGGAGACCAGGCCTGTGCCGTCACGTCTCTGATGTCGCATCCATGCCTGGGCCCATATCAGCGCAGCTGGGCCTGCATAATGGCCTTTGGCCCTGTGAGTCTCTGCTTTGCCACAGATGCGGGGCCGTTGGCCCGACTTGAGTTTGTATGAATTTCTGGGCCCCGTGTTCTTCAACGTGGAGTGAGATGAGGCCGGGGCTGTCTCAGTAGTCTTCGAGGAGTCCTTGGCTGCCAGCGCCGTAAGCCATGTGGTGACGCATCCTTGGGAACATAGGAACAGCCCCGCTCTTACTGCCGGCCAGCGAGGGGGAGGGATCTCCGGGGCCACGCCTAGGTCATCAGGTCCCTCATCTCTCTCACTCGTCCCACTTTCAAATGCTCTGTGGCTACGGGACGAAAAGGTCAGTCTCTCGCACGGAGCGTAGGCAGGGGCAGCTTTGTTAAGGCTGCCCATTGTGCCGTCGTCTACATCGTCCTAGATGGCTGTGAAGACTCCTTACTGACCGGGGCCGCCTGGCGCCCACCATTGCTAGACCCGGTTCCTGTGTAAGCCCCTGTCTGTTTCCACCCTCTCCTCCGCCGCCGAGACTTCCTGTTTGGCTGTGTGACCGGTGTTTTCAGGGAACACGATTGCTGACCTCTTTGACACCACTGGATGGAGCTCTGCTCAGCGGACCTTTGGCTTCCGCAATCGGGTGTGTGTTGGGGGGGTCCCTTCTGCATAGGCGGTATGTCTTTCGGGCCAGTACGCCTTGCACCCTCTGTACGACCAAAGCCTCCCTCTGTGCCTCCGGCCTTCCTCGCTCCGTCGCCGTGTCTCCCTCCCCACACCTGCACACTCGTGTCCGTCCTGAACTCTGTCCGTCCTTCCCATCGCCCCCCTCGCTCCCCAGCTCTTCTTCTCCCCCTGGGCTATGGTGCCTCTCCTCCCAGTCTCCCTGTCTTCCCCCTCTCTCTGTCACCACCGCAGCCTCCCCCATCTGCAAGGCTGTGCTGTTTCGAGGGCACTTCTGCCTCGGGACCCTCAGGACCCTCCTCTAGGTCAGTTTGGATGGCACCAGTCACGCCAACGCCAGGACCTTTTCAGGGACAGTCTCAGATAATTTGCCTGCTCGCCACAGGCGGCCATGCCTTTTTCTCACTGCAGGCGTCCCTCTCTGCACTGACAGCTAACGTGGGCAACGGAGACACTTGGGCCCACCAAGCAGCCTGCCCTTCATCTCAAGGAAGCTCCTCCTGCTTCTTTCGGCTCAAAAACCCCCAGGACACACCCACCCATCCTTCGTATGGGAGGCCCTCCCATGAGGCAACCGTAAGGCTGGCAGCCTTGCCATGCCCCGCGGGGACTTCCTCACACCTCGATGACCGGCGTCCTATGTGGCCCATGATCCCCCCCTGGAGTGCACCTGCATGAGGTGTGGTTCGGACCCCAAGGACCTGCTGAGAAAGGACACATGTGCTGTCAATGCGCACCTGGTTGGTGTGCCATCCCCTCCCCGGCTGGTACCCACTCAGCGCGACGGACCCAGACAAAGAGAGCACTCAGAGCAAAGTTGGAAGGAAGACCCCGAGAGCCTTTGCATGAAGGTCTGGCGGGGACAGAAGAGAATGCAAAGAGGAAAAGAGACAGAGACGGGAAAGGGAAAGAGGTCGGGCAGAGGAAAGTCCAGCGGGAGCCGGTTTTAGCAGGTTTTAGCAGCGGCGGGCTCCCAGAAAGATGCATTTGGTCCCCGGACTTGAGGTCTGGCCCGTTAGCATGCCTCCCAGTGCCAGTGGGGGAGCTGGCTGGGGCCGGCTTAGAAGCTCTGTGTGCACCCTGGTGGCCAGGGACTGTGGCTCATGGCTACGTACTTTCAGGGCAAGGACATTGTGTGCAGATTCCTTCTCTGAAGGAAAGCTGGGTGGAGCGGGGTGGTGCTGGGGTGCGGAGGGGGGTGGCCCCTGCACACAGCAGCTTGGTGGTAGGCTCCTGGCTCCCTCCACCGCTGGGCTGTTCCAGGGCATAAGCTCGGCGACAGTGACGCGGCTCCGTTGGAGCACCAGACGGTACCCCCAGGGCTTTCCCCGGGTTCCGCTAAGAAGGAGCGTGGGAGGCTTTCGGGCGGCGGGGAGACACGGGATTCAGCCGCTAGATTTCAAAAGCTAGCGTCAGGCGAGGGGTCCCAGAGGGACGGATGTGAAAGGGACGAGCGGGACTGTGACACGAGGGCACCTGCGGGAAGGCCTGTGAGGTGTCTGTGCAGAAAACTTTAGGGGTTGGGAGGCACGGAGGCCACCGCGGGAGGGCGTCCCGGGCGCCCTTCCTGGCTAGCTCTGGGGCCTGCAGGGGCCTAGGAGGGTGGTGGCCACGCCCACGGCCTATCCCGGGTGAGACCCGGGAGAACCCCGCATCCTCTCGGGGCTCGGAGTCTCTGCTGCTCCCAGGACGCATGCGGGTCTCCCCCAGGCACGCCCCGCCCCGCGCCGCTTGGCGCCGGCCCCAACCTCCCCGGGTCCCTGTGCGCATGCGTGCCCCGGGCCCTCGCATTCTGAGAGGCTGCTGCTGCCCACCGCCGACGCCCGGCGCGGGAGCGGAAGCTGCTGGTCTCGCTTCCGTCGCCTGCACTCCGCAGCTGCCTGGGTTGAGGGGCACGGCCACATGGAGAGGGAGTCGACGTCCGGGGAAGGCGGGGCTGCCCCAGAATCCGGGACCACCTTGGTCCCAGACGGGGGCGGTGAGGAGGCGGGGGCCCTCAGGGAGACCGGGTCCTTCGGGCACGCAGGGGCGCTTCTGGCCCTGGAGGCTGCCGGGCTGGTGGCCGCGGCTGTGCGGGAAGCTGTGGCCCCGAGTGGCCCAGAGGAGGCCGGCGCGGGGCAGGTGTTGGTGCTTGTGGTGCAGGATATCGTGGCGGAGGTGGAGGTGGTGGCGGTGGAAGACGAGGAGGTGCTGGCGGCGCAAGACGAGGAGGTGCTGGCGGCGCAAGACGAGGAGGTGCTGGCGGTGCAAGACGAGGAGGTGGCGCAAGCAGAGTGGGTCGAGAAGCCGAAGGAGCTGTCGCAGGCAGAGCCGGTGCCGCGGCCCGACACAGCCGGGGCCGCACTTGCCGCGCTGCAGGTGGTTCAGGAAGCGCTCCGCTCTGTGGATGTCCAAGCCACCAGGGCCTACCTGCGGCTCAAGCGCAGGATGAATCAGAAGCGGAGTGGTCACCTGGCTCGAAGGAGGGCCATCATCCAGGGCATCCCTGGCTTCTGGGCACGCGCCGTATCCTTCCTTCATCGCGCCGGCTGGGTGTTGGCCCCTGGGGAGGACAGTGGGAGCAGGGCAGCAGGGAGCAGAGCCTGAGCCTGAGCCAGGGGTAGAGAACTGCGAAGCTGGGCCGGGCTCCCCCAACCATGGACCCCACCCTTCCAGCAATGGGCACCTGCCAGCAGTAGGCCGCTGGGCCAGCAGGGGGCGCAAAGCCCCGAACCCTGGGCCTACCCTTCTTCTGCGCTGCCTAGGGGGCTGGGGTCCAGCAGTGGGTGGTCCGGGAGGAGGTGGGTGCGGGCAGTGCGCGTTGGCGGGAAAGGCAGAGCCTGAGACCTGTGGAGTCCTCTGTGAGTGGAAGCTCCGGACCAGTGCTTTGGGGCTCAGCACCCCCACACGCCTCTGCGGTCCCGGAACCCGGGTCAACACTCTTGACTCCTAGTGAAGCCCAGCCCACTTGGCTCAGAGCACATGTTGGAAGGAAAGGATTTGGGGGGTAAATGGGGCAGATGGAGAGGCTGCCTGCCTCATTCCGTGTCCTTCAGACGGTGTATGGTTGCCGAGTTCCCGGGAAACCTAGGGTTCTGTGCGGCACTTGCATGCATTGAGAGTCAGTCAGCAGGCTGCCTGATTTCAGCGCTATAAACTGTGCTATAAACTGTGCTATAAACAGTGCTATAAACTGTGTCTCCACAGACCCTTCTGAAGCAGGCCGAGGCCGCTGGCCCAGGTGCTCACAGACACGTTTCCTCCCTCCCTGGTTCTCCCTCTCCATGACCCCCACCCACTCGCGCTCGCTCTCTCTCTCTCTCTCTCTCTCTCAACCCTCCCAGCCCTCCTTCTACGTCTGTCGTCAGGGTTTGGGTGTGTCTGTCTCTCTGTCTCCTTCCTCCCGCCCTACCCCTTTCCTCCCTGTGTGGCTGACTCTGCCAGGCCCTTGCTCGGGACCCTGGGTGTGCAGCCATGCTGCAAGCGAGCGGAGCAGCCCCCTTGTGGGCACAGAAGGTCCCTCAAGGGCCCAGGGCCTCGGGTGAGCACACAGGCAAACGGGGCCGTGAGGGGGACCGAGCCCATCCAGACATCCAGAGTGGTGACTGACTGCCTCCTGACCTACTGGCCCAGCCGAGCACGGGCACAGGCCACAGAGGACATAGGAAAGGAGAGCGTGCAGGCTCTTGACTTGCCCTCTTGGGCCCCGGGAGCCTCAGCCCTGTTGATCCTCGAAGCCCTGCGATGCCCCACGGCAGAGCATGGGTGACGAAAGGGCAAGCGCTGGGGAGGTAGAGAGGGGGCAGTGCCTGCTTTTTTAGCACAGGCCGCATTCCATCCCTGGCTCTCCTTCGGGAAGGGCCGGTGCGTTCCTGGTTCTCTTCTTGTCGCCCTTGACGTCGAGGCTCCTTGACCCAAGGCAGATCCTGAATCACCCCCAGTTATCAGCTGTGATATGTGACCAGGACACAGACATGCTCAGCTACATGACCAATTTAGAGGTTAGCCCTGGAGCCTGAGGTCAACGGTGGTGCCTTGGGAGTGGGGTTTGTGCTGGAGTGGGTGCAGTTGAGTTGCTGAGAGTTGCGGTCAGTCAGTCACGCAGAACACCTAGGGTCAACGACCCCTCCCCGTCCCCCTCCTCTTGCTTTCCTGCGGCAGGTGGAGTAACTGGGTCGTCCCAGGTACCGCTGCAGGTTGAAGTTTTACTTTGGGAGCAACCCCTACTTCCAGAACGACGTGATCGTTAAGGAGTATCACCTTAGCATCGGCGGTAGGTGTGGGCTGGAGGTTCAGAGGAGCTGGTGGAGGGCTTCCCGGCATGAGGGCCCGGGGGTGGAAAGGGAGGAGTGCGGGGTCCTCGGGGCAGTGCAGGGATTTGGCACAGGAAGGGGGAGAGGTCGTCGGTTGAGAGCGAGAGCTGGCGTGGGTCCTAGGCCTCGGAGAGCCTCCCTTAAGTTTCCTCGTCCCGCAGGATATAGGGAGACTCGTTGCACTCCAGTCCAGTGGTTCTGGGATTATGAACGTGGTGCTGCCAGCCGCAGGCGAGACCCCAGCGGCCTGAACTTCTTCAACTGGTTGTGTGACCCCAGCTGCCCAGGGTCCAACAGGATCGCCGGGGTGAGGCCCCTGCAGCCTTCGTCAGCAGCGCAGATGCTGGAGTCCCGGCTGCTGGGGAACGGGGTCGGGGGCCCTGTGCTCAGCTGACCTTTTGTCCCCTACCAGATCATCATCGAGGACCTGTGGCCCAATCCTTTGCAGTACTACCCGAGGCAGGAAGGCGGCCTATGGGAATGAGCTGAGAGGACGACCTGTCGGTGAGGAGCCAGGAGGGCTGGGTCCAGAGCCCTGTGGGGTGGGGTGCCAGGGGACAGTCAATTTAGTGGCAGGGAAACTGAGGCTCAGAGGAGCGTGGACCCATGGAGCAGGTGGCAGGGTGGGAAGTGAGCCTGGGGGAACTCAGAGCGCACACACAGGGCCGAGGATGGGTCTAGTCCGGCAGGTTCATGCCTGCCATGCTGTCCTCGGAAAACCCCTGGCCAATCCGGACAAGCAAGGCTCCCCCAGCCCATTTTCCTGAAGTGTTTCCCATGGCTGTCGGCCCCTCTCTCGGTCCTCCTGCCACTCATTCAGTTCGTGATGGCCTGCCTGTCTTTGGGAGTCGGAATCCTTGTCCCAGCCCACTCTTGGACCACGCCTCCATGACGGCCGTCCACATGCCTGAGCACCGCGTGTCCTCCCACAGCCGTTCACATGTCCTTGGGAATGGTCCCAGGCCATCCCAAGCAGGGTCACGGGGCCCTGGCTGTGGAGGAACCGGGATCCCACGAGGACAAGGCATGCTCACAACATCACATTCACTATCCCTGCCATCATACATTTTCACAAAGAGCTAAGACTTTTGTGTGTATTTTCATGTTTCTGTGTGTGTGTGTGTGTGTGTGTGTGTCAATGCATGGCAGCTGTGTGGAAGTGGACATCACAGAGCATCCACGTTGCACCACCAAGAAGAATCTGATGAGGCCTCCACCGTTGAGAGACTTGGATGGGCTCGTCTCCGTGGTGCTCAGCCTGCACGGGACAGCCAAAGGGACAAGGATCAGCAGGGGCAGTGCTAGAGAGGATCCTGCCCCTAGCTGCAGGGTCAGGGAGAAGGGCCATAAACAAGTTACAAAGCACCTTGTGTCCACGTGTGGTTTTATATTGGGGGCACAGGAAATGGCAAGGAGGCAATAAGCCTGGTGGGACCCCCCAGCCCCCATCCTGTTGGATTCCATGGGTGAGGGTGATGGAGAGCAAGGGGGCAGGGCGCAGCCGTTCTTGGCCTGCGGAGAGAACCCCACCCTTCCAAGCAGGATCTGGCAGAGCATGGGGAGAGGCGGGGCTCTCTTGGGAAGTTTTGTTCTGTAGAGCAGGGCACACAGGAGGGGTAAGGTGCTCCCGAGCGGGGCCCTGGGGTCCCCTGGGCTCCTCGTACCACCCTATTCACATGGCTTGGAGAGCTTTTTCTGTTGCCCTTCAACCTGGAACTGTGCCCTGCATTGCTGAGTTGCAATGGCATGCGTGCTCTTGGTCAGTTCCAGCGCAAAACCGAGGGTCGGGGGAGGACCAAAGATGAGGCGGTCGCTCACGGTCCCTCCCTGTGGCAACAGATCCTCCTGCAGCGCAGGGGACAGTTCCACGGATGTGTGAGGGAACGCAGGTGTGCTCCATGGGATGGGGGACATCCTGAGTGTTTATGTGTGAGGGATCCGCTGAGGGCAGGTCTGCGCCTGCACACGGACGTGTGTGTGTGTCTGTGTATGTGTGAAGGGGCAATGGGGAATGGCCCTATGCCCTCGACCATGTGTCTGCATTGTGTGCCTCCTCTTCAGTATTCAACCTGTAGTGCATGTGTGTGTGTCTGTGTCTCTCTGGGGCCTCCTTTGTACAAGGGCTGGAGAGCTATGGTGTGTGTTGTGGGTGTATGTTTCCATGTGCAGTTCTGTGTCCAGTGTTTGGGCTGAGGGTGCATGCATGAGTCCGTGAGAGAGATAGGATGTGTGCTGGGAATGCATGTGGGTTTGCATGGGCTTTTGTGCGTGTGCGTGCACGTGTGGGTGTGCTTGAGCGGTTGAGTGTGCATTTCTATGTCAGGGAGGTCGTGTGTTTTCCTCGCATGTGTCTGCATCCTCAGGGAGTGTGCGTTGGAGTATGTGTTTTAGACAGGTGAGAATGCCCGTGTGTCCAATTCTGTGGATGTTTATGGATTGCAGGGGACCAGGGGCAGACTTCTTTTTTGAGCAGGGTCAACTGTGTACGCCGATGCCGGAGACCTTGGATGTTTCGTCGTGTGTGCGTGTGCTTGCAAGCATAGCTGTATGTGGGGGAGGGCAGGGATGCATGCTCCGTGTGTGTGTTTTGTGTATGTGCGTAGAGCTCGTTGTGATTGTATAAGTGTGTCAGTGTGTGTGTGTGTGTGTATGAGAGATTGAGAGAGTGGCTACGTGTGTGTTCTTCATGACACAGATGATGGGTTTTGTTTACATGCTTCTGTAGCTTTAGGGCTATGAGCGTGTGTGCATGCTCCAATGTGTCACGATATTATGCCTGTGGGCTCGAGGCCAAGGAGGTGGTCGGGTATGCATGTTAGTGTTTTGGGGCACACACGTGTATGGTTTTTATGGTGAGGCCAAATGCGTATGCCTGTGCCAGAGACCTTGTGGCAACTGGGTGTGTCCCGAGTGTTTTTGCAAGCGCCTATGTGTCTCCATGCAAGGGATGGTGAGCAGGCCTCAGATCCATATGCAGGAGTGTGTATGTAGTGTGTACAGTGGGTTCGCAAATTGCTCGCCTGTCTGCGTGTGTGTGTGTGTGTGTGTGTGTGTGTGTGTGTGCTGGCTTGAGTACACGTGCATTCTTTGAGGATGCAGAACAAGGGTTTGCTTACATTCTTCCCTTTCCTCAAGGGTAAGTTTGTGTGAGTGTGCATGCTCTGATGTGCTGGGGTCAGTTGTGTATGCCTGTTTGCCAGATGCTTTGGATGTGTTCTCTTGTGTGTGTGTGACTACGAGTGTCCCAGGTCACACCTGGGAACATCCTTTTGAGTTGGGGCCAAATGTCTATGCCTCTGCCAGAGACGTTCTGTGACAGCTCTATGATGTGTGTGTGTGTATGTGTGTGTGTGTGTGTGTGTGTGTGCTTACGAGCACCTCTGTGCCTGCATGCATGTCTGGTGTACATGCCTGAGTTCCAGAGATACATGTGTGTATTTAGTGTGTTCGGTGCGTTTGCGTGAGCACGTGTGTCTGTGTGTGTCTGTGTGTTTGAATGGAGCCCGATCGGGTGTGGTTCTATTTTCACTCTGTGTTGTGTGTGTGTGTGTGTGCGCGCGTATGTGTGCATGTGTGTGTGTGTCTGTGTGTACATGTGGCATCTCCTTTCTTTTGTTTCAGGGACCAGTTGTGGGAATGCAGAGCCCCCTTCTGAGTGCCTGAGTGCCCGTGTGTCCGTGTGTCTGTGTCTGCGTATCTGTCCCACCCAGGGAGGTTCACGCTGCTGAGATGCATATGAGGAAGCATTGCCCTTGACCAGAAGCCGTGAAAACTTCCCACGGAGCCTGGTGCCGGGGTGAAAGACAAGGTCGACGGAGGCCCCCGCGGAAAACCACTGAAATGTAGAAGACCGATGTCACCCGTGTTCCTGTAGGTTCCTGTGTGGAGGCTCACGAGTGAGCTCCTTCCCGGAAAGGAGCAGGTGGTGTGCCTGAGCTCCTGGTATAAGGTTGTTGCTTACGATGCTGCCTTGGAATCCCCATTCTGAGGAAGGGATGGGCCCTCATGCTTGCCCAGAGGTCTAGGACACATAAGCTCTGGGACAGCATCCCAGCGGGGGGAGGTCCTTCCCGTGCGGATGGTGGTGCTGGGCAGCGGGAGGAGATGAACAACAGGCCAGCTATCAGGCCTCATGTCTTCCCTGGGGTAAAGACAGAGGTCAAGGCTAGGGAAGGATGAGCCAGCGCCAAACATGGCCAGTGTCTGGGTTTGGGGGATGGCCATGCCAGTCCTCCAGAGGGCTCCCTGCGGATGTCCTCAGGCACATCCACTGCACACAGCATGGCTGGGCCTGTAGTTTCATTTTCCATTGGACCCAGTGCCTGTGTTCGCTACCGGTCTGGCAAGGGGCCTGCCTCTTGCTGACACGGTCATCCTCTCCGGCACAGAAACAATGCTGTGGAGTGGAGACCAGGCCTGTGCCGTCACGTCTCTGATGTCGCATCCATGCCTGGGCCCATATCAGCGCAGCTGGGCCTGCATAATGGCCTTTGGCCCTGTGAGTCTCTGCTTTGCCACAGATGCGGGGCCGTTGGCCCGACTTGAGTTTGTATGAATTTCTGGGCCCCGTGTTCTTCAACGTGGAGTGAGATGAGGCCGGGGCTGTCTCAGTAGTCTTCGAGGAGTCCTTGGCTGCCAGCGCCGTAAGCCATGTGGTGACGCATCCTTGGGAACAGAGGAACAGCCCCGCTCTTACTGCCGGCCAGCGAGGGGGAGGGATCTCCGGGGCCACGCCTAGGTCATCAGGTCCCTCATCTCTCTCACTCGTCCCACTTTCAAATGCTCTGTGGCTACGGGACGAAAAGGTCAGTCTCTCGCACGGAGCGTAGGCAGGGGCAGCTTTGTTAAGGCTGCCCATTGTGCCGTCGTCTACATCGTCCTAGATGGCTGTGAAGACTCCTTACTGACCGGGGCCGCCTGGCGCCCACCATTGCTAGACCCGGTTCCTGTGTAAGCCCCTGTCTGTTTCCACCCTCTCCTCCGCCGCCGAGACTTCCTGTTTGGCTGTGTGACCGGTGTTTTCAGGGAACACGATTGCTGACCTCTTTGACACCACTGGATGGAGCTCTGCTCAGCGGACCTTTGGCTTCCGCAATCGGGTGTGTGTTGGGGGGGTCCCTTCTGCATAGGCGGTATGTCTTTCGGGCCAGTACGCCTTGCACCCTCTGTACGACCAAAGCCTCCCTCTGTGCCTCCGGCCTTCCTCGCTCCGTCGCCGTGTCTCCCTCCCCACACCTGCACACTCGTGTCCGTCCTGAACTCTGTCCGTCCTTCCCATCGCCCCCCTCGCTCCCCAGCTCTTCTTCTCCCCCTGGGCTATGGTGCCTCTCCTCCCAGTCTCCCTGTCTTCCCCCTCTCTCTGTCACCACCGCAGCCTCCCCCATCTGCAAGGCTGTGCTGTTTCGAGGGCACTTCTGCCTCGGGACCCTCAGGACCCTCCTCTAGGTCAGTTTGGATGGCACCAGTCACGCCAACGCCGGGACCTTTTCAGGGACAGTCTCAGATAATTTGCCTGCTCGCCACAGGCGGCCATGCCTTTTTCTCACTGCAGGCGTCCCTCTCTGCACTGACAGCTAACGTGGGCAACGGAGACACTTGGGCCCACCAAGCAGCCTGCCCTTCATCTCAAGGAAGCTCCTCCTGCTTCTTTCGGCTCAAAAACCCCCAGGACACACCCACCCATCCTTCGTATGGGAGGCCCTCCCATGAGGCAACCGTAAGGCTGGCAGCCTTGCCATGCCCCGCGGGGACTTCCTCACACCTCGATGACCGGCGTCCTATGTGGCCCATGATCCCCCCCTGGAGTGCACCTGCATGAGGTGTGGTTCGGACCCCAAGGACCTGCTGAGAAAGGACACATGTGCTGTCAATGCGCACCTGGTTGGTGTGCCATCCCCTCCCCGGCTGGTACCCACTCAGCGCGACGGACCCAGACAAAGAGAGCACTCAGAGCAAAGTTGGAAGGAAGACCCCGAGAGCCTTTGCATGAAGGTCTGGCGGGGACAGAAGAGAATGCAAAGAGGAAAAGAGACAGAGACGGGAAAGGGAAAGAGGTCGGGCAGAGGAAAGTCCAGCGGGAGCCGGTTTTAGCAGGTTTTAGCAGCGGCGGGCTCCCAGAAAGATGCATTTGGTCCCCGGACTTGAGGTCTGGCCCGTTAGCATGCCTCCCAGTGCCAGTGGGGGAGCTGGCTGGGGCCGGCTTAGAAGCTCTGTGTGCACCCTGGTGGCCAGGGACTGTGGCTCATGGCTACGTACTTTCAGGGCAAGGACATTGTGTGCAGATTCCTTCTCTGAAGGAAAGCTGGGTGGAGCGGGGTGGTGCTGGGGTGCGGAGGGGGGTGGCCCCTGCACACAGCAGCTTGGTGGTAGGCTCCTGGCTCCCTCCACCGCTGGGCTGTTCCAGGGCATAAGCTCGGCGACAGTGACGCGGCTCCGTTGGAGCACCAGACGGTACCCCCAGGGCTTTCCCCGGGTTCCGCTAAGAAGGAGCGTGGGAGGCTTTCGGGCGGCGGGGAGACACGGGATTCAGCCGCTAGATTTCAAAAGCTAGCGTCAGGCGAGGGGTCCCAGAGGGACGGATGTGAAAGGGACGAGCGGGACTGTGACACGAGGGCACCTGCGGGAAGGCCTGTGAGGTGTCTGTGCAGAAAACTTTAGGGGTTGGGAGGCACGGAGGCCACCGCGGGAGGGCGTCCCGGGCGCCCTTCCTGGCTAGCTCTGGGGCCTGCAGGGGCCTAGGAGGGTGGTGGCCACGCCCACGGCCTATCCCGGGTGAGACCCGGGAGAACCCCGCATCCTCTCGGGGCTCGGAGTCTCTGCTGCTCCCAGGACGCATGCGGGTCTCCCCCAGGCACGCCCCGCCCCGCGCCGCTTGGCGCCGGCCCCAACCTCCCCGGGTCCCTGTGCGCATGCGTGCCCCGGGCCCTCGCATTCTGAGAGGCTGCTGCTGCCCACCGCCGACGCCCGGCGCGGGAGCGGAAGCTGCTGGTCTCGCTTCCGTCGCCTGCACTCCGCAGCTGCCTGGGTTGAGGGGCACGGCCACATGGAGAGGGAGTCGACGTCCGGGGAAGGCGGGGCTGCCCCAGAATCCGGGACCACCTTGGTCCCAGACGGGGGCGGTGAGGAGGCGGGGGCCCTCAGGGAGACCGGGTCCTTCGGGCACGCAGGGGTGCTTCTGGCCCTGGAGGCTGCCGGGCTGGTGGCCGCGGCTGTGCGGGAAGCTGTGGCCCCGAGTGGCCCAGAGGAGGCCGGCGCGGGGCAGGTGTTGGTGCTTGTGGTGCAGGATATCGTGGCGGAGGTGGAGGTGGTGGCGGTGGAAGACGAGGAGGTGCTGGCGGCGCAAGACGAGGAGGTGCTGGCGGCGCAAGACGAGGAGGTGCTGGCGGTGCAAGACGAGGAGGTGGCGCAAGCAGAGTGGGTCGAGAAGCCGAAGGAGCTGTCGCAGGCAGAGCCGGTGCCGCGGCCCGACACAGCCGGGGCCGCACTTGCCGCGCTGCAGGTGGTTCAGGAAGCGCTCCGCTCTGTGGATGTCCAAGCCACCAGGGCCTACCTGCGGCTCAAGCGCAGGATGAATCAGAAGCGGAGTGGTCACCTGGCTCGAAGGAGGGCCATCATCCAGGGCATCCCTGGCTTCTGGGCACGCGCCGTATCCTTCCTTCATCGCGCCGGCTGGGTGTTGGCCCCTGGGGAGGACAGTGGGAGCAGGGCAGCAGGGAGCAGAGCCTGAGCCTGAGCCAGGGGTAGAGAACTGCGAAGCTGGGCCGGGCTCCCCCAACCATGGACCCCACCCTTCCAGCAATGGGCACCTGCCAGCAGTAGGCCGCTGGGCCAGCAGGGGGCGCAAAGCCCCGAACCCTGGGCCTACCCTTCTTCTGCGCTGCCTAGGGGGCTGGGGTCCAGCAGTGGGTGGTCCGGGAGGAGGTGGGTGCGGGCAGTGCGCGTTGGCGGGAAAGGCAGAGCCTGAGACCTGTGGAGTCCTCTGTGAGTGGAAGCTCCGGACCAGTGCTTTGGGGCTCAGCACCCCCACACGCCTCTGCGGTCCCGGAACCCGGGTCAACACTCTTGACTCCTAGTGAAGCCCAGCCCACTTGGCTCAGAGCACATGTTGGAAGGAAAGGATTTGGGGGGTAAATGGGGCAGATGGAGAGGCTGCCTGCCTCATTCCGTGTCCTTCAGACGGTGTATGGTTGCCGAGTTCCCGGGAAACCTAGGGTTCTGTGCGGCACTTGCATGCATTGAGAGTCAGTCAGCAGGCTGCCTGATTTCAGCGCTATAAACTGTGCTATAAACTGTGCTATAAACAGTGCTATAAACTGTGTCTCCACAGACCCTTCTGAAGCAGGCCGAGGCCGCTGGCCCAGGTGCTCACAGACACGTTTCCTCCCTCCCTGGTTCTCCCTCTCCATGACCCCCACCCACTCGCGCTCGCTCTCTCTCTCTCTCTCTCTCTCTCTCAACCCTCCCAGCCCTCCTTCTACGTCTGTCGTCAGGGTTTGGGTGTGTCTGTCTCTCTGTCTCCTTCCTCCCGCCCTACCCCTTTCCTCCCTGTGTGGCTGACTCTGCCAGGCCCTTGCTCGGGACCCTGGGTGTGCAGCCATGCTGCAAGCGAGCGGAGCAGCCCCCTTGTGGGCACAGAAGGTCCCTCAAGGGCCCAGGGCCTCGGGTGAGCACACAGGCAAACGGGGCCGTGAGGGGGACCGAGCCCATCCAGACATCCAGAGTGGTGACTGACTGCCTCCTGACCTACTGGCCCAGCCGAGCACGGGCACAGGCCACAGAGGACATAGGAAAGGAGAGCGTGCAGGCTCTTGACTTGCCCTCTTGGGCCCCGGGAGCCTCAGCCCTGTTGATCCTCGAAGCCCTGCGATGCCCCACGGCAGAGCATGGGTGACGAAAGGGCAAGCGCTGGGGAGGTAGAGAGGGGGCAGTGCCTGCTTTTTTAGCACAGGCCGCATTCCATCCCTGGCTCTCCTTCGGGAAGGGCCGGTGCGTTCCTGGTTCTCTTCTTGTCGCCCTTGACGTCGAGGCTCCTTGACCCAAGGCAGATCCTGAATCACCCCCAGTTATCAGCTGTGATATGTGACCAGGACACAGACATGCTCAGCTACATGACCAATTTAGAGGTTAGCCCTGGAGCCTGAGGTCAACGGTGGTGCCTTGGGAGTGGGGTTTGTGCTGGAGTGGGTGCAGTTGAGTTGCTGAGAGTTGCGGTCAGTCAGTCACGCAGAACACCTAGGGTCAACGACCCCTCCCCGTCCCCCTCCTCTTGCTTTCCTGCGGCAGGTGGAGGAACTGGGTCGTCCCAGGTACCGCTGCAGGTTGAAGTTTTACTTTGGGAGCAACCCCTACTTCCAGAACGACGTGATCGTTAAGGAGTATCACCTTAGCATCGGCGGTAGGTGTGGGCTGGAGGTTCAGAGGAGCTGGTGGAGGGCTTCCCGGCATGAGGGCCCGGGGGTGGAAAGGGAGGAGTGCGGGGTCCTCGGGGCAGTGCAGGGATTTGGCACAGGAAGGGGGAGAGGTCGTCGGTTGAGAGCGAGAGCTGGCGTGGGTCCTAGGCCTCGGAGAGCCTCCCTTAAGTTTCCTCGTCCCGCAGGATATAGGGAGACACGTTGCACTCCAGTCCAGTGGTTCTGGGATTATGAACGTGGTGCTGCCAGCCGCAGGCGAGACCCCAGCGGCCTGAACTTCTTCAACTGGTTGTGTGACCCCAGCTGCCCAGGGTCCAACAGGATCGCCGGGGTGAGGCCCCTGCAGCCTTCGTCAGCAGCGCAGATGCTGGAGTCCCGGCTGCTGGGGAACGGGGTCGGGGGCCCTGTGCTCAGCTGACCTTTTGTCCCCTACCAGATCATCATCGAGGACCTGTGGCCCAATCCTTTGCAGTACTACCCGAGGCAGGAAGGCGGCCTATGGGAATGAGCTGAGAGGACGACCTGTCGGTGAGGAGCCAGGAGGGCTGGGTCCAGAGCCCTTTGGGGTGGGGTGCCAGGGGACAGTCAATTTAGTGGCAGGGAAACTGAGGCTCAGAGGAGCGTGGACCCATGGAGCAGGTGGCAGGGTGGGAAGTGAGCCTGGGGGAACTCAGAGCGCACACACAGGGCCGAGGATGGGTCTAGTCCGGCAGGTTCATGCCTGCCATGCTGTCCTTCGGAAAACCCCTGGCCAATCCGGACAAGCAAGGCTCCCCCAGCCCATTTTCCTGAAGTGTTTCCCATGGCTGTCGGCCCCTCTCTCGGTCCTCCTGCCACTCATTCAGTTCGTGATGGCCTGCCTGTCTTTGGGAGTCGGACTCCTTGTCCCAGCCCACTCTTGGACCACGCCTCCATGACTGCCGTCCACATGCCTGAGCACCGCGTGTCCTCCCACAGCCGTTCACATGTCCTTGGGAATGGTCCCAGGCCATCCCAAGCAGGGTCACGGGGCTCTGGCTGTGGAGGAACCGGGATCCCACGAGGACAAGGCATGCTCACAACCTCACATTCACTATCCCTGCCATCATACATTTTCACAAAGAGCTAAGACTTTTGTGTGTATTTTCATGTTTCTGTGTGTGTGTGTGTGTGTGTGTGTCAAGGCATGGCAGCTGTGTGGAAGTGGACATCACAGAGCATCCACGTTGCACCACCAAGAAGAATCTGATGAGGCCTCCACCGTTGAGAGACTTGGATGGGCTCGTCTCCGTGGTGCTCAGCCTGCACGGGACAGCCAAAGGGACAAGGATCAGCAGGGGCAGCGCTAGAGAGGATCCTGCCCCTAGCTGCAGGGTCAGGGAGAAGGGCCATAAACAAGTTACAAAGCACCTTGTGTCCACGTGTGGTTTTATATTGGGGGCACAGGAAATGGCAAGGAGGCAATAAGCCTGGTGGGACCCCCCAGCCCCCATCCTGTTGGATTCCATGGGTGAGGGTGATGGAGAGCAAGGGGGCAGGGTGCAGCCGTTCTTGGCCTGCGGAGAGAACCCCACCCTTCCAAGCAGGATCTGGCAGAGGATGGGGAGAGGCGGGGCTCTCTTGGGAAGTTTTGTTCTGTAGAGCAGGGCACACAGGAGGGGTAAGGTGCTCCCGAGCGGGGCCCTGGGGTCCCCTGGGCTCCTCGTACCACCCTATTCACATGGCTTGGAGAGCTTTTTCTGTTGCCCTTCAACCTGGAACTGTGCCCTGCATTGCTGAGTTGCAATGGCATGCGTGCTCTTGGTCAGTTCCAGCGCAAAACCGAGGGTCGGGGGAGGACCAAAGATGAGGCGGTCGCTCACGGTCCCTCCCTGTGGCAACAGATCCTCCTGCAGCGCAGGGGACAGTTCCACGGATGTGTGAGGGAACGCAGGTGTGCTCCATGGGATGGGGGACATCCTGAGTGTTTATGTGTGAGGGATCCGCTGAGGGCAGGTCTGCGCCTGCACACGGACGTGTGTGTGTGTCTGTGTATGTGTGAAGGGGCAATGGGGAATGGCCCTATGCCCTCGACCATGTGTCTGCATTGTGTGCCTCCTCTTCAGTATTCAACCTGTAGTGCATGTGTGTGTGTCTGTGTCTCTCTGGGGCCTCCTTTGTACAAGGGCTGGAGAGCTATGGTGTGTGTTGTGGGTGTATGTTTCCATGTGCAGTTCTGTGTCCAGTGTTTGGGCTGAGGGTGCATGCATGAGTCCGTGAGAGAGATAGGATGTGTGCTGGGAATGCATGTGGGTTTGCATGGGCTTTTGTGCGTGTGCGTGCACGTGTGGGTGTGCTTGAGCGGTTGAGTGTGCATTTCTATGTCAGGGAGGTCGTGTGTTTTCCTCGCATGTGTCTGCATCCTCAGGGAGTGTGCGTTGGAGTATGTGTTTTAGACAGGTGAGAATGCCCGTGTGTCCAATTCTGTGGATGTTTATGGATTGCAGGGGACCAGGGGCAGACTTCTTTTTTGAGCAGGGTCAACTGTGTACGCCGATGCCGGAGACCTTGGATGTTTCGTCGTGTGTGCGTGTGCTTGCAAGCATAGCTGTATGTGGGGGAGGGCAGGGATGCATGCTCCGTGTGTGTGTTTTGTGTATGTGCGTAGAGCTCGTTGTGATTGTATAAGTGTGTCAGTGTGTGTGTGTGTGTGTGTATGAGAGATTGAGAGAGTGGCTACGTGTGTGTTCTTCATGACACAGATGATGGGTTTTGTTTACATGCTTCTGTAGCTTTAGGGCTATGAGCGTGTGTGCATGCTCCAATGTGTCACGATATTATGCCTGTGGGCTCGAGGCCAAGGAGGTGGTCGGGTATGCATGTTAGTGTTTTGGGGCACACACGTGTATGGTTTTTATGGTGAGGCCAAATGCGTATGCCTGTGCCAGAGACCTTGTGGCAACTGGGTGTGTCCCGAGTGTTTTTGCAAGCGCCTATGTGTCTCCATGCAAGGGATGGTGAGCAGGCCTCAGATCCATATGCAGGAGTGTGTATGTAGTGTGTACAGTGGGTTCGCAAATTGCTCGCCTGTCTGCGTGTGTGTGTGTGTGTGTGTGTGTGCTGGCTTGAGTACACGTGCATTCTTTGAGGATGCAGAACAAGGGTTTGCTTACATTCTTCCCTTTCCTCAAGGGTAAGTTTGTGTGAGTGTGCATGCTCTGATGTGCTGGGGTCAGTTTTGTATGCCTGTTTGCCAGATGCTTTGGATGTGTTCTCTTGTGTGTGTGTGACTACGAGTGTCCCAGGTCACACCTGGGAACATCCTTTTGAGTTGGGGCCAAATGTCTATGCCTCTGCCAGAGACGTTCTGTGACAGCTCTATGATGTGTGTGTGTGTATGTGTGTGTGTGTGTGTGTGTGTGTGCTTACGAGCACCTCTGTGCCTGCATGCATGTCTGGTGTACATGCCTGAGTTCCAGAGATACATGTGTGTATTTAGTGTGTTCGGTGCGTTTGCGTGAGCACGTGTGTCTGTGTGTGTCTGTGTGTTTGAATGGAGCCCGATCGGGTGTGTTTCTATTTTCACTCTGTGTGTGTGTGTGTGTGTGTGTGCGCGCGTATGTGTGCATGTGTGTGTGTGTCTGTGTGTACATGTGGCATCTCCTTTCTTTTGTTTCAGGGACCAGTTGTGGGAATGCAGAGCCCCCTTCTGAGTGCCTGAGTGCCCGTGTGTCCGTGTGTCTGTGTCTGCGTATCTGTCCCACCCAGGGAGGTTCACGCTGCTGAGATGCATATGAGGAAGCATTGCCCTTGACCAGAAGCCGTGAAAACTTCCCACGGAGCCTGGTGCCGGGGTGAAAGACAAGGTCGACGGAGGCCCCCGCGGAAAACCACTGAAATGTAGAAGACCGATGTCACCCGTGTTCCTGTAGGTTCCTGTGTGGAGGCTCACGAGTGAGCTCCTTCCCGGAAAGGAGCAGGTGGTGTGCCTGAGCTCCTGGTATAAGGTTGTTGCTTACGATGCTGCCTTGGAATCCCCATTCTGAGGAAGGGATGGGCCCTCATGCTTGCCCAGAGGTCTAGGACACATAAGCTCTGGGACAGCATCCCAGCGGGGGGAGGTCCTTCCCGTGCGGATGGTGGTGCTGGGCAGCGGGAGGAGATGAACAACAGGCCAGCTATCAGGCCTCATGTCTTCCCTGGGGTAAAGACAGAGGTCAAGGCTAGGGAAGGATGAGCCAGCGCCAAACATGGCCAGTGTCTGGGTTTGGGGGATGGCCATGCCAGTCCTCCAGAGGGCTCCCTGCGGATGTCCTCAGGCACATCCACTGCACACAGCATGGCTGGGCCTGTAGTTTCATTTTCCATTGGACCCAGTGCCTGTGTTCGCTACCGGTCTGGCAAGGGGCCTGCCTCTTGCTGACACGGTCATCCTCTCCGGCACAGAAACAATGCTGTGGAGTGGAGACCAGGCCTGTGCCGTCACGTCTCTGATGTCGCATCCATGCCTGGGCCCATATCAGCGCAGCTGGGCCTGCATAATGGCCTTTGGCCCTGTGAGTCTCTGCTTTGCCACAGATGCGGGGCCGTTGGCCCGACTTGAGTTTGTATGAATTTCTGGGCCCCGTGTTCTTCAACGTGGAGTGAGATGAGGCCGGGGCTGTCTCAGTAGTCTTCGAGGAGTCCTTGGCTGCCAGCGCCGTAAGCCATGTGGTGACGCATCCTTGGGAACAGAGGAACAGCCCCGCTCTTACTGCCGGCCAGCGAGGGGGAGGGATCTCCGGGGCCACGCCTAGGTCATCAGGTCCCTCATCTCTCTCACTCGTCCCACTTTCAAATGCTCTGTGGCTACGGGACGAAAAGGTCAGTCTCTCGCACGGAGCGTAGGCAGGGGCAGCTTTGTTAAGGCTGCCCATTGTGCCGTCGTCTACATCGTCCTAGATGGCTGTGAAGACTCCTTACTGACCAGGGCCGCCTGGCGCCCACCATTGCTAGACCCGGTTCCTGTGTAAGCCCCTGTCTGTTTCCACCCTCTCCTCCGCCGCCGAGACTTCCTGTTTGGCTGTGTGACCGGTGTTTTCAGGGAACACGATTGCTGACCTCTTTGACACCACTGGATGGAGCTCTGCTCAGCGGACCTTTGGCTTCCGCAATCGGGTGTGTGTTGGGGGGGTCCCTTCTGCATAGGCGGTATGTCTTTCGGGCCAGTACGCCTTGCACCCTCTGTACGACCAAAGCCTCCCTCTGTGCCTCCGGCCTTCCTCGCTCCGTCGCCGTGTCTCCCTCCCCACACCTGCACACTCGTGTCCGTCCTGAACTCTGTCCGTCCTTCCCATCGCCCCCCTCGCTCCCCAGCTCTTCTTCTCCCCCTGGGCTATGGTGCCTCTCCTCCCAGTCTCCCTGTCTTCCCCCTCTCTCTGTCACCACCGCAGCCTCCCCCATCTGCAAGGCTGTGCTGTTTCGAGGGCACTTCTGCCTCGGGACCCTCAGGACCCTCCTCTAGGTCAGTTTGGATGGCACCAGTCACGCCAACGCCGGGACCTTTTCAGGGACAGTCTCAGATAATTTGCCTGCTCGCCACAGGCGGCCATGCCTTTTTCTCACTGCAGGCGTCCCTCTCTGCACTGACAGCTAACGTGGGCAACGGAGACACTTGGGCCCACCAAGCAGCCTGCCCTTCATCTCAAGGAAGCTCCTCCTGCTTCTTTCGGCTCAAAAACCCCCAGGACACACCCACCCATCCTTCGTATGGGAGGCCCTCCCATGAGGCAACCGTAAGGCTGGCAGCCTTGCCATGCCCCGCGGGGACTTCCTCACACCTCGATGACCGGCGTCCTATGTGGCCCATGATCCCCCCCTGGAGTGCACCTGCATGAGGTGTGGTTCGGACCCCAAGGACCTGCTGAGAATGGACACATGTGCTGTCAATGCGCACCTGGTTGGTGTGCCATCCCCTCCCCGGCTGGTACCCACTCAGCGCGACGGACCCAGACAAAGAGAGCACTCAGAGCAAAGTTGGAAGGAAGACCCCGAGAGCCTTTGCATGAAGGTCTGGCGGGGACAGAAGAGAATGCAAAGAGGAAAAGAGACAGAGACGGGAAAGGGAAAGAGGTCGGGCAGAGGAAAGTCCAGCGGGAGCCGGTTTTAGCAGGTTTTAGCAGCGGCGGGCTCCCAGAAAGATGCATTTGGTCCCCGGACTTGAGGTCTGGCCCGTTAGCATGCCTCCCAGTGCCAGTGGGGGAGCTGGCTGGGGCCGGCTTAGAAGCTCTGTGTGCACCCTGGTGGCCAGGGACTGTGGCTCATGGCTACGTACTTTCAGGGCAAGGACATTGTGTGCAGATTCCTTCTCTGAAGGAAAGCTGGGTGGAGCGGGGTGGTGCTGGGGTGCGGAGGGGGGTGGCCCCTGCACACAGCAGCTTGGTGGTAGGCTCCTGGCTCCCTCCACCGCTGGGCTGTTCCAGGGCATAAGCTCGGCGACAGTGACGCGGCTCCGTTGGAGCACCAGACGGTACCCCCACGGCTTTCCCCGGGTTCCGCTAAGAAGGAGCGTGGGAGGCTTTCGGGCGGCGGGGAGACACGGGATTCAGCCGCTAGATTTCAAAAGCTAGCGTCAGGCGAGGGGTCCCAGAGGGACGGATGTGAAAGGGACGAGCGGGACTGTGACACGAGGGCACCTGCGGGAAGGCCTGTGAGGTGTCTGTGCAGAAAACTTTAGGGGTTGGGAGGCACGGAGGCCACCGCGGGAGGGCGTCCCGGGCGCCCTTCCTGGCTAGCTCTGGGGCCTGCAGGGGCCTAGGAGGGTGGTGGCCACGCCCACGGCCTATCCCGGGTGAGACCCGGGAGAACCCCGCATCCTCTCGGGGCTCGGAGTCTCTGCTGCTCCCAGGACGCATGCGGGTCTCCCCCAGGCACGCCCCGCCCCGCGCCGCTTGGCGCCGGCCCCAACCTCCCCGGGTCCCTGTGCGCATGCGTGCCCCGGGCCCTCGCATTCTGAGAGGCTGCTGCTGCCCACCGCCGACGCCCGGCGCGGGAGCGGAAGCTGCCGGTCTCGCTTCCGTCGCCTGCACTCCGCAGCTGCCTGGGTTGAGGGGCACGGCCACATGGAGAGGGAGTCGACGTCCGGGGAAGGCGGGGCTGCCCCAGAATCCGGGACCACCTTGGTCCCAGACGGGGGCGGTGAGGAGGCGGGGGCCCTAAGGGAGACCGGGTCCTTCGGGCACGCAGGGGCGCTTCTGGCCCTGGAGGCTGCCGGGCTGGTGGCCGCGGCTGTGCGGGAAGCTGTGGCCCCGAGTGGCCCAGAGGAGGCCGGCGCGGGGCAGGTGTTGGTGCTTGTGGTGCAGGATATCGTGGCGGAGGTGGAGGTGGTGGCGGTGGAAGACGAGGAGGTGCTGGCGGCGCAAGACGAGGAGGTGCTGGCGGCGCAAGACGAGGAGGTGCTGGCGGTGCAAGACGAGGAGGTGGCGCAAGCAGAGTGGGTCGAGAAGCCGAAGGAGCTGTCGCAGGCAGAGCCGGTGCCGCGGCCCGACACAGCCGGGGCCGCACTTGCCGCGCTGCAGGTGGTTCAGGAAGCGCTCCGCTCTGTGGATGTCCAAGCCACCAGGGCCTACCTGCGGCTCAAGCGCAGGATGAATCAGAAGCGGAGTGGTCACCTGGCTCGAAGGAGGGCCATCATCCAGGGCATCCCTGGCTTCTGGGCACGCGCCGTATCCTTCCTTCATCGCGCCGGCTGGGTGTTGGCCCCTGGGGAGGACAGTGGGAGCAGGGCAGCAGGGAGCAGAGCCTGAGCCTGAGCCAGGGGTAGAGAACTGCGAAGCTGGGCCGGGCTCCCCCAACCATGGACCCCACCCTTCCAGCAATGGGCACCTGCCAGCAGTAGGCCGCTGGGCCAGCAGGGGGCGCAAAGCCCCAAACCCTGGGCCTACCCTTCTTCTGCGCTGCCTAGGGGGCTGGGGTCCAGCAGTGGGTGGTCCGGGAGGAGGTGGGTGCGGGCAGTGCGCGTTGGCGGGAAAGGCAGAGCCTGAGACCTGTGGAGTCCTCTGTGAGTGGAAGCTCCGGACCAGTGCTTTGGGGCTCAGCACCCCCACACGCCTCTGCGGTCCCGGAACCCGGGTCAACACTCTTGACTCCTAGTGAAGCCCAGCCCACTTGGCTCAGAGCACATGTTGGAAGGAAAGGATTTGGGGGGTAAATGGGGCAGATGGAGAGGCTGCCTGCCTCATTCCGTGTCCTTCAGACGGTGTATGGTTGCCGAGTTCCCGGGAAACCTAGGGTTCTGTGCGGCACTTGCATGCATTGAGAGTCAGTCAGCAGGCTGCCTGATTTCAGCGCTATAAACTGTGCTATAAACTGTGCTATAAACAGTGCTATAAACTGTGTCTCCACAGACCCTTCTGAAGCAGGCCGAGGCCGCTGGCCCAGGTGCTCACAGACACGTTTCCTCCCTCCCTGGTTCTCCCTCTCCATGACCCCCACCCACTCGCGCTCGCTCTCTCTCTCTCTCTCTCTCTCTCAACCCTCCCAGCCCTCCTTCTACGTCTGTCGTCAGGGTTTGGGTGTGTCTGTCTCTCTGTCTCCTTCCTCCCGCCCTACCCCTTTCCTCCCTGTGTGGCTGACTCTGCCAGGCCCTTGCTCGGGACCCTGGGTGTGCAGCCATGCTGCAAGCGAGCGGAGCAGCCCCCTTGTGGGCACAGAAGGTCCCTCAAGGGCCCAGGGCCTCGGGTGAGCACACAGGCAAACGGGGCCGTGAGGGGGACCGAGCCCATCCAGACATCCAGAGTGGTGACTGACTGCCTCCTGACCTACTGGCCCAGCCGAGCACGGGCACAGGCCACAGAGGACATAGGAAAGGAGAGCGTGCAGGCTCTTGACTTGCCCTCTTGGGCCCCGGGAGCCTCAGCCCTGTTGATCCTCGAAGCCCTGCGATGCCCCACGGCAGAGCATGGGTGACGAAAGGGCAAGCGCTGGGGAGGTAGAGAGGGGGCAGTGCCTGCTTTTTTAGCACAGGCCGCATTCCATCCCTGGCTCTCCTTCGGGAAGGGCCGGTGCGTTCCTGGTTCTCTTCTTGTCGCCCTTGACGTCGAGGCTCCTTGACCCAAGGCAGATCCTGAATCACCCCCAGTTATCAGCTGTGATATGTGACCAGGACACAGACATGCTCAGCTACATGACCAATTTAGAGGTTAGCCCTGGAGCCTGAGGTCAACGGTGGTGCCTTGGGAGTGGGGTTTGTGCTGGAGTGGGTGCAGTTGAGTTGCTGAGAGTTGCGGTCAGTCAGTCACGCAGAACACCTAGGGTCAACGACCCCTCCCCGTCCCCCTCCTCTTGCTTTCCTGCGGCAGGTGGAGGAACTGGGTCGTCCCAGGTACCGCTGCAGGTTGAAGTTTTACTTTGGGAGCAACCCCTACTTCCAGAACGACGTGATCGTTAAGGAGTATCACCTTAGCATCGGCGGTAGGTGTGGGCTGGAGGTTCAGAGGAGCTGGTGGAGGGCTTCCCGGCATGAGGGCCCGGGGGTGGAAAGGGAGGAGTGCGGGGTCCTCGGGGCAGTGCAGGGATTTGGCACAGGAAGGGGGAGAGGTCGTCGGTTGAGAGCGAGAGCTGGCGTGGGTCCTAGGCCTCGGAGAGCCTCCCTTAAGTTTCCTCGTCCCGCAGGATATAGGGAGACTCGTTGCACTCCAGTCCAGTGGTTCTGGGATTATGAACGTGGTGCTGCCAGCCGCAGGCGAGACCCCAGCGGCCTGAACTTCTTCAACTGGTTGTGTGACCCCAGCTGCCCAGGGTCCAACAGGATCGCCGGGGTGAGGCCCCTGCAGCCTTCGTCAGCAGCGCAGATGCTGGAGTCCCGGCTGCTGGGGAACGGGGTCGGGGGCCCTGTGCTCAGCTGACCTTTTGTCCCCTACCAGATCATCATCGAGGACCTGTGGCCCAATCGTTTGCAGTACTACCCGAGGCTGGAAGGCGGCCTATGGGAATGAGCTGAGAGGACGACCTGTCGGTGAGGAGCCAGGAGGGCTGGGTCCAGAGCCCTTTGGGGTGGGGTGCCAGGGGACAGTCAATTTAGTGGCAGGGAAACTGAGGCTCAGAGGAGCGTGGACCCATGGAGCAGGTGGCAGGGTGGGAAGTGAGCCTGGGGGAACTCAGAGCGCACACACAGGGCCGAGGATGGGTCTAGTCCGGCAGGTTCATGCCTGCCATGCTGTCCTTCGGAAAACCCCTGGCCAATCCGGACAAGCAAGGCTCCCCCAGCCCATTTTCCTGAAGTGTTTCCCATGGCTGTCGGCCCCTCTCTCGGTCCTCCTGCCACTCATTCAGTTCGTGATGGCCTGCCTGTCTTTGGGAGTCGGACTCCTTGTCCCAGCCCACTCTTGGACCACGCCTCCATGACTGCCGTCCACATGCCTGAGCACCGCGTGTCCTCCCACAGCCGTTCACATGTCCTTGGGAATGGTCCCAGGCCATCCCAAGCAGGGTCACGGGGCTCTGGCTGTGGAGGAACCGGGATCCCACGAGGACAAGGCATGCTCACAACCTCACATTCACTATCCCTGCCATCATACATTTTCACAAAGAGCTAAGACTTTTGTGTGTATTTTCATGTTTCTGTGTGTGTGTGTGTGTGTGTGTGTCAAGGCATGGCAGCTGTGTGGAAGTGGACATCACAGAGCATCCACGTTGCACCACCAAGAAGAATCTGATGAGGCCTCCACCGTTGAGAGACTTGGATGGGCTCGTCTCCGTGGTGCTCAGCCTGCACGGGACAGCCAAAGGGACAAGGATCAGCAGGGGCAGCGCTAGAGAGGATCCTGCCCCTAGCTGCAGGGTCAGGGAGAAGGGCCATAAACAAGTTACAAAGCACCTTGTGTCCACGTGTGGTTTTATATTGGGGGCACAGGAAATGGCAAGGAGGCAATAAGCCTGGTGGGACCCCCCAGCCCCCATCCTGTTGGATTCCATGGGTGAGGGTGATGGAGAGCAAGGGGGCAGGGTGCAGCCGTTCTTGGCCTGCGGAGAGAACCCCACCCTTCCAAGCAGGATCTGGCAGAGGATGGGGAGAGGCGGGGCTCTCTTGGGAAGTTTTGTTCTGTAGAGCAGGGCACACAGGAGGGGTAAGGTGCTCCCGAGCGGGGCCCTGGGGTCCCCTGGGCTCCTCGTACCACCCTATTCACATGGCTTGGAGAGCTTTTTCTGTTGCCCTTCAACCTGGAACTGTGCCCTGCATTGCTGAGTTGCAATGGCATGCGTGCTCTTGGTCAGTTCCAGCGCAAAACCGAGGGTCGGGGGAGGACCAAAGATGAGGCGGTCGCTCACGGTCCCTCCCTGTGGCAACAGATCCTCCTGCAGCGCAGGGGACAGTTCCACGGATGTGTGAGGGAACGCAGGTGTGCTCCATGGGATGGGGGACATCCTGAGTGTTTATGTGTGAGGGATCCGCTGAGGGCAGGTCTGCGCCTGCACACGGACGTGTGTGTGTGTCTGTGTATGTGTGAAGGGGCAATGGGGAATGGCCCTATGCCCTCGACCATGTGTCTGCATTGTGTGCCTCCTCTTCAGTATTCAACCTGTAGTGCATGTGTGTGTGTCTGTGTCTCTCTGGGGTCTCCTTTGTACAAGGGCTGGAGAGCTATGGTGTGTGTTGTGGGTGTATGTTTCCATGTGCAGTTCTGTGTCCAGTGTTTGGGCTGAGGGTGCATGCATGAGTCCGTGAGAGAGATAGGATGTGTGCTGGGAATGCATGTGGGTTTGCATGGGCTTTTGTGCGTGTGCGTGCACGTGTGGGTGTGCTTGAGCGGTTGAGTGTGCATTTCTATGTCAGGGAGGTCGTGTGTTTTCCTCGCATGTGTCTGCATCCTCAGGGAGTGTGCGTTGGAGTATGTGTTTTAGACAGGTGAGAATGCCCGTGTGTCCAATTCTGTGGATGTTTATGGATTGCAGGGGACCAGGGGCAGACTTCTTTTTTGAGCAGGGTCAACTGTGTACGCCGATGCCGGAGACCTTGGATGTTTCGTCGTGTGTGCGTGTGCTTGCAAGCATAGCTGTATGTGGGGGAGGGCAGGGATGCATGCTCCGTGTGTGTGTTTTGTGTATGTGCGTAGAGCTCGTTGTGATTGTATAAGTGTGTCAGTGTGTGTGTGTGTGTGTGTATGAGAGATTGAGAGAGTGGCTACGTGTGTGTTCTTCATGACACAGATGATGGGTTTTGTTTACATGCTTCTGTAGCTTTAGGGCTATGAGCGTGTGTGCATGCTCCAATGTGTCACGATATTATGCCTGTGGGCTCGAGGCCAAGGAGGTGGTCGGGTATGCATGTTAGTGTTTTGGGGCACACACGTGTATGGTTTTTATGGTGAGGCCAAATGCGTATGCCTGTGCCAGAGACCTTGTGGCAACTGGGTGTGTCCCGAGTGTTTTTGCAAGCGCCTATGTGTCTCCATGCAAGGGATGGTGAGCAGGCCTCAGATCCATATGCAGGAGTGTGTATGTAGTGTGTACAGTGGGTTCGCAAATTGCTCGCCTGTCTGCGTGTGTGTGTGTGTGTGTGTGTGTGTGTGTGTGCTGGCTTGAGTACACGTGCATTCTTTGAGGATGCAGAACAAGGGTTTGCTTACATTCTTCCCTTTCCTCAAGGGTAAGTTTGTGTGAGTGTGCATGCTCTGATGTGCTGGGGTCAGTTTTGTATGCCTGTTTGCCAGATGCTTTGGATGTGTTCTCTTGTGTGTGTGTGACTACGAGTGTCCCAGGTCACACCTGGGAACATCCTTTTGAGTTGGGGCCAAATGTCTATGCCTCTGCCAGAGACGTTCTGTGACAGCTCTATGATGTGTGTGTGTGTATGTGTGTGTGTGTGTGTGTGTGTGTGCTTACGAGCACCTCTGTGCCTGCATGCATGTCTGGTGTACATGCCTGAGTTCCAGAGATACATGTGTGTATTTAGTGTGTTCGGTGCGTTTGCGTGAGCACGTGTGTCTGTGTGTGTCTGTGTGTTTGAATGGAGCCCGATCGGGTGTGTTTCTATTTTCACTCTGTGTGTGTGTGTGTGTGTGTGTGCGCGCGTATGTGTGCATGTGTGTGTGTGTCTGTGTGTACATGTGGCATCTCCTTTCTTTTGTTTCAGGGACCAGTTGTGGGAATGCAGAGCCCCCTTCTGAGTGCCTGAGTGCCCGTGTGTCCGTGTGTCTGTGTCTGCGTATCTGTCCCACCCAGGGAGGTTCACGCTGCTGAGATGCATATGAGGAAGCATTGCCCTTGACCAGAAGCCGTGAAAACTTCCCACGGAGCCTGGTGCCGGGGTGAAAGACAAGGTCGACGGAGGCCCCCGCGGAAAACCACTGAAATGTAGAAGACCGATGTCACCCGTGTTCCTGTAGGTTCCTGTGTGGAGGCTCACGAGTGAGCTCCTTCCCGGAAAGGAGCAGGTGGTGTGCCTGAGCTCCTGGTATAAGGTTGTTGCTTACGATGCTGCCTTGGAATCCCCATTCTGAGGAAGGGATGGGCCCTCATGCTTGCCCAGAGGTCTAGGACACATAAGCTCTGGGACAGCATCCCAGCGGGGGGAGGTCCTTCCCGTGCGGATGGTGGTGCTGGGCAGCGGGAGGAGATGAACAACAGGCCAGCTATCAGGCCTCATGTCTTCCCTGGGGTAAAGACAGAGGTCAAGGCTAGGGAAGGATGAGCCAGCGCCAAACATGGCCAGTGTCTGGGTTTGGGGGATGGCCATGCCAGTCCTCCAGAGGGCTCCCTGCGGATGTCCTCAGGCACATCCACTGCACACAGCATGGCTGGGCCTGTAGTTTCATTTTCCATTGGACCCAGTGCCTGTGTTCGCTACCGGTCTGGCAAGGGGCCTGCCTCTTGCTGACACGGTCATCCTCTCCGGCACAGAAACAATGCTGTGGAGTGGAGACCAGGCCTGTGCCGTCACGTCTCTGATGTCGCATCCATGCCTGGGCCCATATCAGCGCAGCTGGGCCTGCATAATGGCCTTTGGCCCTGTGAGTCTCTGCTTTGCCACAGATGCGGGGCCGTTGGCCCGACTTGAGTTTGTATGAATTTCTGGGCCCCGTGTTCTTCAACGTGGAGTGAGATGAGGCCGGGGCTGTCTCAGTAGTCTTCGAGGAGTCCTTGGCTGCCAGCGCCGTAAGCCATGTGGTGACGCATCCTTGGGAACAGAGGAACAGCCCCGCTCTTACTGCCGGCCAGCGAGGGGGAGGGATCTCCGGGGCCACGCCTAGGTCATCAGGTCCCTCATCTCTCTCACTCGTCCCACTTTCAAATGCTCTGTGGCTACGGGACGAAAAGGTCAGTCTCTCGCACGGAGCGTAGGCAGGGGCAGCTTTGTTAAGGCTGCCCATTGTGCCGTCGTCTACATCGTCCTAGATGGCTGTGAAGACTCCTTACTGACCGGGGCCGCCTGGCGCCCACCATTGCTAGACCCGGTTCCTGTGTAAGCCCCTGTCTGTTTCCACCCTCTCCTCCGCCGCCGAGACTTCCTGTTTGGCTGTGTGACCGGTGTTTTCAGGGAACACGATTGCTGACCTCTTTGACACCACTGGATGGAGCTCTGCTCAGCGGACCTTTGGCTTCCGCAATCGGGTGTGTGTTGGGGGGGTCCCTTCTGCATAGGCGGTATGTCTTTCGGGCCAGTACGCCTTGCACCCTCTGTACGACCAAAGCCTCCCTCTGTGCCTCCGGCCTTCCTCGCTCCGTCGCCGTGTCTCCCTCCCCACACCTGCACACTCGTGTCCGTCCTGAACTCTGTCCGTCCTTCCCATCGCCCCCCTCGCTCCCCAGCTCTTCTTCTCCCCCTGGGCTATGGTGCCTCTCCTCCCAGTCTCCCTGTCTTCCCCCTCTCTCTGTCACCACCGCAGCCTCCCCCATCTGCAAGGCTGTGCTGTTTCGAGGGCACTTCTGCCTCGGGACCCTCAGGACCCTCCTCTAGGTCAGTTTGGATGGCACCAGTCACGCCAACGCCGGGACCTTTTCAGGGACAGTCTCAGATAATTTGCCTGCTCGCCACAGGCGGCCATGCCTTTTTCTCACTGCAGGCGTCCCTCTCTGCACTGACAGCTAACGTGGGCAACGGAGACACTTGGGCCCACCAAGCAGCCTGCCCTTCATCTCAAGGAAGCTCCTCCTGCTTCTTTCGGCTCAAAAACCCCCAGGACACACCCACCCATCCTTCGTATGGGAGGCCCTCCCATGAGGCAACCGTAAGGCTGGCAGCCTTGCCATGCCCCGCGGGGACTTCCTCACACCTCGATGACCGGCGTCCTATGTGGCCCATGATCCCCCCCTGGAGTGCACCTGCATGAGGTGTGGTTCGGACCCCAAGGACCTGCTGAGAAAGGACACATGTGCTGTCAATGCGCACCTGGTTGGTGTGCCATCCCCTCCCCGGCTGGTACCCACTCAGCGCGACGGACCCAGACAAAGAGAGCACTCAGAGCAAAGTTGGAAGGAAGACCCCGAGAGCCTTTGCATGAAGGTCTGGCGGGGACAGAAGAGAATGCAAAGAGGAAAAGAGACAGAGACGGGAAAGGGAAAGAGGTCGGGCAGAGGAAAGTCCAGCGGGAGCCGGTTTTAGCAGGTTTTAGCAGCGGCGGGCTCCCAGAAAGATGCATTTGGTCCCCGGACTTGAGGTCTGGCCCGTTAGCATGCCTCCCAGTGCCAGTGGGGGAGCTGGCTGGGGCCGGCTTAGAAGCTCTGTGTGCACCCTGGTGGCCAGGGACTGTGGCTCATGGCTACGTACTTTCAGGGCAAGGACATTGTGTGCAGATTCCTTCTCTGAAGGAAAGCTGGGTGGAGCGGGGTGGTGCTGGGGTGCGGAGGGGGGTGGCCCCTGCACACAGCAGCTTGGTGGTAGGCTCCTGGCTCCCTCCACCGCTGGGCTGTTCCAGGGCATAAGCTCGGCGACAGTGACGCGGCTCCGTTGGAGCACCAGACGGTACCCCCACGGCTTTCCCCGGGTTCCGCTAAGAAGGAGCGTGGGAGGCTTTCGGGCGGCGGGGAGACACGGGATTCAGCCGCTAGATTTCAAAAGCTAGCGTCAGGCGAGGGGTCCCAGAGGGACGGATGTGAAAGGGACGAGCGGGACTGTGACACGAGGGCACCTGCGGGAAGGCCTGTGAGGTGTCTGTGCAGAAAACTTTAGGGGTTGGGAGGCACGGAGGCCACCGCGGGAGGGCGTCCCGGGCGCCCTTCCTGGCTAGCTCTGGGGCCTGCAGGGGCCTAGGAGGGTGGTGGCCACGCCCACGGCCTATCCCGGGTGAGACCCGGGAGAACCCCGCATCCTCTCGGGGCTCGGAGTCTCTGCTGCTCCCAGGACGCATGCGGGTCTCCCCCAGGCACGCCCCGCCCCGCGCCGCTTGGCGCCGGCCCCAACCTCCCCGGGTCCCTGTGCGCATGCGTGCCCCGGGCCCTCGCATTCTGAGAGGCTGCTGCTGCCCACCGCCGACGCCCGGCGCGGGAGCGGAACCTGCCGGTCTCGCTTCCATCGCCTGCACTCCGCAGCTGCCTGGGTTGAGGGGCACGGCCACATGGAGAGGGAGTCGACGTCCGGGGAAGGCGGGGCTGCCCCAGAATCCGGGACCACCTTGGTCCCAGACGGGGGCGGTGAGGAGGCGGGGGCCCTCAGGGAGACCGGGTCCTTCGGGCACGCAGGGGCGCTTCTGGCCCTGGAGGCTGCCGGGCTGGTGGCCGCGGCTGTGCGGGAAGCTGTGGCCCCGAGTGGCCCAGAGGAGGCCGGCGCGGGGCAGGTGTTGGTGCTTGTGGTGCAGGATATCGTGGCGGAGGTGGAGGTGGTGGCGGTGGAAGACGAGGAGGTGCTGGCGGCGCAAGACGAGGAGGTGCTGGCGGCGCAAGACGAGGAGGTGCTGGCGGTGCAAGACGAGGAGGTGGCGCAAGCAGAGTGGGTCGAGAAGCCGAAGGAGCTGTCGCAGGCAGAGCCGGTGCTGCGGCCCGACACAGCCGGGGCCGCACTTGCCGCGCTGCAGGTGGTTCAGGAAGCGCTCCGCTCTGTGGATGTCCAAGCCACCAGGGCCAACCTGCGGCTCAAGCGCAGGATGAATCAGAAGCGGAGTGGTCACCTGGCTCGAAGGAGGGCCATCATCCAGGGCATCCCTGGCTTCTGGGCACGCGCCGTATCCTTCCTTCATCGCGCCGGCTGGGTGTTGGCCCCTGGGGAGGACAGTGGGAGCAGGGCAGCAGGGAGCAGAGCCTGAGCCTGAGCCAGGGGTAGAGAACTGCGAAGCTGGGCCGGGCTCCCCCAACCATGGACCCCACCCTTCCAGCAATGGGCACCTGCCAGCAGTAGGCCGCTGGGCCAGCAGGGGGCGCAAAGCCCCGAACCCTGGGCCTACCCTTCTTCTGCGCTGCCTAGGGGGCTGGGGTCCAGCAGTGGGTGGTCCGGGAGGAGGTGGGTGCGGGCAGTGCGCGTTGGCGGGAAAGGCAGAGCCTGAGACCTGTGGAGTCCTCTGTGAGTGGAAGCTCCGGACCAGTGCTTTGGGGCTCAGCACCCCCACACGCCTCTGCGGTCCCGGAACCCGGGTCAACACTCTTGACTCCTAGTGAAGCCCAGCCCACTTGGCTCAGAGCACATGTTGGAAGGAAAGGATTTGGGGGGTAAATGGGGCAGATGGAGAGGCTGCCTGCCTCATTCCGTGTCCTTCAGACGGTGTATGGTTGCCGAGTTCCCGGGAAACCTAGGGTTCTGTGCGGCACTTGCATGCATTGAGAGTCAGTCAGCAGGCTGCCTGATTTCAGCGCTATAAACTGTGCTATAAACTGTGCTATAAACAGTGCTATAAACTGTGTCTCCACAGACCCTTCTGAAGCAGGCCGAGGCCGCTGGCCCAGGTGCTCACAGACACGTTTCCTCCCTCCCTGGTTCTCCCTCTCCATGACCCCCACCCACTCGCGCTCGCTCTCTCTCTCTCTCTCTCTCTCTCAACCCTCCCAGCCCTCCTTCTACGTCTGTCGTCAGGGTTTGGGTGTGTCTGTCTCTCTGTCTCCTTCCTCCAGCCCTACCCCTTTCCTCCCTGTGTGGCTGACTCTGCCAGGCCCTTGCTCGGGACCCTGGGTGTGCAGCCATGCTGCAAGCGAGCGGAGCAGCCCCCTTGTGGGCACAGAAGGTCCCTCAAGGGCCCAGGGCCTCGGGTGAGCACACAGGCAAACGGGGCCGTGAGGGGGACCGAGCCCATCCAGACATCCAGAGTGGTGACTGACTGCCTCCTGACCTACTGGCCCAGCCGAGCACGGGCACAGGCCACAGAGGACATAGGAAAGGAGAGCGTGCAGGCTCTTGACTTGCCCTCTTGGGCCCCGGGAGCCTCAGCCCTGTTGATCCTCGAAGCCCTGCGATGCCCCACGGCAGAGCATGGGTGACGAAAGGGCAAGCGCTGGGGAGGTAGAGAGGGGGCAGTGCCTGCTTTTTTAGCACAGGCCGCATTCCATCCCTGGCTCTCCTTCGGGAAGGGCCGGTGCGTTCCTGGTTCTCTTCTTGTCGCCCTTGACGTCGAGGCTCCTTGACCCAAGGCAGATCCTGAATCACCCCCAGTTATCAGCTGTGATATGTGACCAGGACACAGACATGCTCAGCTACATGACCAATTTAGAGGTTAGCCCTGGAGCCTGAGGTCAACGGTGGTGCCTTGGGAGTGGGGTTTGTGCTGGAGTGGGTGCAGTTGAGTTGCTGAGAGTTGCGGTCAGTCAGTCACGCAGAACACCTAGGGTCAACGACCCCTCCCCGTCCCCCTCCTCTTGCTTTCCTGCGGCAGGTGGAGGAACTGGGTCGTCCCAGGTACCGCTGCAGGTTGAAGTTTTACTTTGGGAGCAACCCCTACTTCCAGAACGACGTGATCGTTAAGGAGTATCACCTTAGCATCGGCGGTAGGTGTGGGCTGGAGGTTCAGAGGAGCTGGTGGAGGGCTTCCCGGCATGAGGGCCCGGGGGTGGAAAGGGAGGAGTGCGGGGTCCTCGGGGCAGTGCAGGGATTTGGCACAGGAAGGGGGAGAGGTCGTCGGTTGAGAGCGAGAGCTGGCGTGGGTCCTAGGCCTCGGAGAGCCTCCCTTAAGTTTCCTCGTCCCGCAGGATATAGGGAGACTCGTTGCACTCCAGTCCAGTGGTTCTGGGATTATGAACGTGGTGCTGCCAGCCGCAGGCGAGACCCCAGCGGCCTGAACTTCTTCAACTGGTTGTGTGACCCCAGCTGCCCAGGGTCCAACAGGATCGCCGGGGTGAGGCCCCTGCAGCCTTCGTCAGCAGCGCAGATGCTGGAGTCCCGGCTGCTGGGGAACGGGGTCGGGGGCCCTGTGCTCAGCTGACCTTTTGTCCCCTACCAGATCATCATCGAAGACCTGTGGCCCAATCCTTTGCAGTACTACCCGAGGCAGGAAGGCGGCCTATGGGAATGAGCTGAGAGGACGACCTGTCGGTGAGGAGCCAGGAGGGCTGGGTCCAGAGCCCTTTGGGGTGGGGTGCCAGGGGACAGTCAATTTAGTGGCAGGGAAACTGAGGCTCAGAGGAGCGTGGACCCATGGAGCAGGTGGCAGGGTGGGAAGTGAGCCTGGGGGAACTCAGAGCGCACACACAGGGCCGAGGATGGGTCTAGTCCGGCAGGTTCATGCCTGCCATGCTGTCCTTCGGAAAACCCCTGGCCAATCCGGACAAGCAAGGCTCCCCCAGCCCATTTTCCTGAAGTGTTTCCCATGGCTGTCGGCCCCTCTCTCGGTCCTCCTGCCCCTCATTCAGTTCGTGATGGCCTGCCTGTCTTTGGGAGTCGGACTCCTTGTCCCAGCCCACTCTTGGACCACGCCTCCATGACTGCCGTCCACATGCCTGAGCACCGCGTGTCCTCCCACAGCCGTTCACATGTCCTTGGGAATGGTCCCAGGCCATCCCAAGCAGGGTCACGGGGCTCTGGCTGTGGAGGAACCGGGATCCCACGAGGACAAGGCATGCTCACAACCTCACATTCACTATCCCTGCCATCATACATTTTCACAAAGAGCTAAGATTTTTGTGTGTATTTTCATGTTTCTGTGTGTGTGTGTGTGTGTGTGTGTCAAGGCATGGCAGCTGTGTGGAAGTGGACATCACAGAGCATCCACGTTGCACCACCAAGAAGAATCTGATGAGGCCTCCACCGTTGAGAGTCTTGGATGGGCTCGTCTCCGTGGTGCTCAGCCTGCACGGGACAGCCAAAGGGACAAGGATCAGCAGGGGCAGCGCTAGAGAGGATCCTGCCCCTAGCTGCAGGGTCAGAGAGAAGGGCCATAAACAAGTTACAAAGCACCTTGTGTCCACGTGTGGTTTTATATTGGGGGCACAGGAAATGGCAAGGAGGCAATAAGCCTGGTGGGACCCCCCAGCCCCCATCCTGTTGGATTCCATGGGTGAGGGTGATGGAGAGCAAGGGGGCAGGGTGCAGCCGTTCTTGGCCTGCGGAGAGAACCCCACCCTTCCAAGCAGGATCTGGCAGAGGATGGGGAGAGGCGGGGCTCTCTTGGGAAGTTTTGTTCTGTAGAGCAGGGCACACAGGAGGGGTAAGGTGCTCCCGAGCGGGGCCCTGGGGTCCCCTGGGCTCCTCGTACCACCCTATTCACATGGCTTGGAGAGCTTTTTCTGTTGCCCTTCAACCTGGAACTGTGCCCTGCATTGCTGAGTTGCAATGGCATGCGTGCTCTTGGTCAGTTCCAGCGCAAAACCGAGGGTCGGGGGAGGACCAAAGATGAGGCGGTCGCTCACGGTCCCTCCCTGTGGCAACAGATCCTCCTGCAGCGCAGGGGACAGTTCCACGGATGTGTGAGGGAACGCAGGTGTGCTCCATGGGATGGGGGACATCCTGAGTGTTTATGTGTGAGGGATCCGCTGAGGGCAGGTCTGCGCCTGCACACGGACGTGTGTGTGTGTCTGTGTATGTGTGAAGGGGCAATGGGGAATGGCCCTATGCCCTCGACCATGTGTCTGCATTGTGTGCCTCCTCTTCAGTATTCAACCTGTAGTGCATGTGTGTGTGTCTGTGTCTCTCTGGGGCCTCCTTTGTACAAGGGCTGGAGAGCTATGGTGTGTGTTGTGGGTGTATGTTTCCATGTGCAGTTCTGTGTCCAGTGTTTGGGCTGAGGGTGCATGCATGAGTCCGTGAGAGAGATAGGATGTGTGCTGGGAATGCATGTGGGTTTGCATGGGCTTTTGTGCGTGTGCGTGCACGTGTGGGTGTGCTTGAGCGGTTGAGTGTGCATTTCTATGTCAGGGAGGTCGTGTGTTTTACTCGCATGTGTCTGCATCCTCAGGGAGTGTGCGTTGGAGTATGTGTTTTAGACAGGTGAGAATGCCCGTGTGTCCAATTCTGTGGATGTTTATGGATTGCAGGGGACCAGGGGCAGACTTCTTTTTTGAGCAGGGTCAACTGTGTACGCCGATGCCGGAGACCTTGGATGTGTCGTCGTGTGTGCGTGTGCTTGGAAGCATAGCTGTATGTGGGGGAGGGCAGGGATGCATGCTCCGTGTGTGTGTTTTGTGTATGTGCGTAGAGCTCGTTGTGATTGTATAAGTGTGTCAGTGTGTGTGTGTGTGTGTATGAGAGATTGAGAGAGTGGCTACGTGTGTGTTCTTCATGACACAGATGATGGGTTTTGTTTACATGCTTCTGTAGCTTTAGGGCTATGAGCGTGTGTGCATGCTCCAATGTGTCACGATATTATGCCTGTGGGCTCGAGGCCAAGGAGGTGGTCGGGTATGCATGTTAATGTTTTGGGGCACACACGTGTATGGTTTTTATGGTGAGGCCAAATGCGTATGCCTGTGCCAGAGACCTTGTGGCAACTGGGTGTGTCCCGAGTGTTTTTGCAAGCGCCTATGTGTCTCCATGCAAGGGATGGTGAGCAGGCCTCAGATCCATATGCAGGAGTGTGTATGTAGTGTGTACAGTGGGTTCGCAAATTGCTCGCCTGTCTGCGTGCGTGTGTGTGTGTGTGTGTGTGTGTGTGTGCTGGCTTGAGTACACGTGCATTCTTTGAGGATGCAGAACAAGGGTTTGCTTACATTCTTCCCTTTCCTCAAGGGTAAGTTTGTGTGAGTGTGCATGCTCTGATGTGCTGGGGTCAGTTGTGTATGCCTGTTTGCCAGATGCTTTGGATGTGTTCTCTTGTGTGTGTGTGACTACGAGTGTCCCAGGTCACACCTGGGAACATCCTTTTGAGTTGGGGCCAAATGTCTATGCCTCTGCCAGAGACGTTCTGTGACAGCTCTATGATGTGTGTGTGTGTATGTGTGTGTGTGTGTGTGTGTGTGTGCTTACGAGCACCTCTGTGCCTGCATGCATGTCTGGTGTACATGCCTGAGTTCCAGAGATACATGTGTGTATTTAGTGTGTTCGGTGCGTTTGCGTGAGCACGTGTGTCTGTGTGTGTCTGTGTGTTTGAATGGAGCCCGATCGGGTGTGTTTCTATTTTCACTCTGTGTGTGTGTGTGTGTGTGTGTGCGCGCGTATGTGTGCATGTGTGTGTGTGTCTGTGTGTACATGTGGCATCTCCTTTCTTTTGTTTCAGGGACCAGTTGTGGGAATGCAGAGCCCCCTTCTGAGTGCCTGAGTGCCCGTGTGTCCGTGTGTCTGTGTCTGCGTATCTGTCCCACCCAGGGAGGTTCACGCTGCTGAGATGCATATGAGGAAGCATTGCCCTTGACCAGAAGCCGTGAAAACTTCCCACGGAGCCTGGTGCCGGGGTGAAAGACAAGGTCGACGGAGGCCCCCGCGGAAAACCACTGAAATGGAGAAGACCGATGTCACCCGTGTTCCTGTAGGTTCCTGTGTGGAGGCTCACGAGTGAGCTCCTTCCCGGAAAGGAGCAGGTGGTGTGCCTGAGCTCCTGGTATAAGGTTGTTGCTTACGATGCTGCCTTGGAATCCCCATTCTGAGGAAGGGATGGGCCCTCATGCTTGCCCAGAGGTCTAGGACACATAAGCTCTGGGACAGCATCCCAGCGGGGGGAGGTCCTTCCCGTGCGGATGGTGGTGCTGGGCAGCGGGAGGAGATGAACAACAGGCCAGCTATCAGGCCTCATGTCTTCCCTGGGGTAAAAACAGAGGTCAAGGCTAGGGAAGGATGAGCCAGCGCCAAACATGGCCAGTGTCTGGGTTTGGGGGATGGCCATGCCAGTCCTCCAGAGGGCTCCCTGCGGATGTCCTCAGGCACATCCACTGCACACAGCATGGCTGGGCCTGTAGTTTCATTTTCCATTGGACCCAGTGCCTGTGTTCGCTACCGGTCTGGCAAGGGGCCTGCCTCTTGCTGACACGGTCATCCTCTCCGGCACAGAAACAATGCTGTGGAGTGGAGGCCAGGCCTGTGCCGTCACGTCTCTGATGTCGCATCCATGCCTGGGCCCATATCAGCGCAGCTGGGCCTGCATAATGGCCTTTGGCCCTGTGAGTCTCTGCTTTGCCACAGATGCGGGGCCGTTGGCCCGACTTGAGTTTGTATGAATTTCTGGGCCCCGTGTTCTTCAACGTGGAGTGAGATGAGGCCGGGGCTGTCTCAGTAGTCTTCGAGGAGTCCTTGGCTGCCAGCGCCGTAAGCCATGTGGTGACGCATCCTTGGGAACAGAGGAACAGCCCCGCTCTTACTGCCGGCCAGCGAGGGGGAGGGATCTCCGGGGCCACGCCTAGGTCATCAGGTCCCTCATCTCTCTCACTCGTCCCACTTTCAAATGCTCTGTGGCTACGGGACGAAAAGGTCAGTCTCTCGCACGGAGCGTAGGCAGGGGCAGCTTTGTTAAGGCTGCCCATTGTGCCGTCGTCTACATCGTCCTAGATGGCTGTGAAGACTCCTTACTGACCGGGGCCGCCTGGCGCCCACCATTGCTAGACCCGGTTCCTGTGTAAGCCCCTGTCTGTTTCCACCCTCTCCTCCGCCGCCGAGACTTCCTGTTTGGCTGTGTGACCGGTGTTTTCAGGGAACACGATTGCTGACCTCTTTGACACCACTGGATGGAGCTCTGCTCAGCGGACCTTTGGCTTCCGCAATCGGGTGTGTGTTGGGGGGGTCCCTTCTGCATAGGCGGTATGTCTTTCGGGCCAGTACGCCTTGCACCCTCTGTACGACCAAAGCCTCCCTCTGTGCCTCCGGCCTTCCTCGCTCCGTCGCCGTGTCTCCCTCCCCACACCTGCACACTCGTGTCCGTCCTGAACTCTGTCCGTCCTTCCCATCGCCCCCCTCGCTCCCCAGCTCTTCTTCTCCCCCTGGGCTATGGTGCCTCTCCTCCCAGTCTCCCTGTCTTCCCCCTCTCTCTGTCACCACCGCAGCCTCCCCCATCTGCAAGGCTGTGCTGTTTCGAGGGCACTTCTGCCTCGGGACCCTCAGGACCCTCCTCTAGGTCAGTTTGGATGGCACCAGTCACGCCAACGCCGGGACCTTTTCAGGGACAGTCTCAGATAATTTGCCTGCTCGCCACAGGCGGCCATGCCTTTTTCTCACTGCAGGCGTCCCTCTCTGCACTGACAGCTAACGTGGGCAACGGAGACACTTGGGCCCACCAAGCAGCCTGCCCTTCATCTCAAGGAAGCTCCTCCTGCTTCTTTCGGCTCAAAAACCCCCAGGACACACCCACCCATCCTTCCTATGGGAGGCCCTCCCATGAGGCAACCGTAAGGCTGGCAGCCTTGCCATGCCCCGCGGGGACTTCCTCACACCTCGATGACCGGCGTCCTATGTGGCCCATGATCCCCCCCTGGAGTGCACCTGCATGAGGTGTGGTTCGGACCCCAAGGACCTGCTGAGAAAGGACACATGGGCTGTCAATGCGCACCTGGTTGGTGTGCCATCCCCTCCCCGGCTGGTACCCACTCAGCGAGACGGACCCAGACAAAGAGAGCACTCAGAGCAAAGTTGGAAGGAAGACTCCGAGAGCCCTTGCATGAAGGTCTGGCGGGGACAGAAGAGAATGCAAAGAGGAAAAGAGACAGAGACCGGAAAGGGAAAGAGGTCGGGCAGAGGAAAGTCCAGCGGGAGCCGGTTTTAGCAGGTTTTAGCAGCGGCGGGCTCCCAGAAAGATGCATTTGGTCCCCGGACTTGAGGTCTGGCCCGTTAGCATGCCTCCCAGTGCCAGTGGGGGAGCTGGCTGGGGCCGGCTTAGAAGCTCTGTGTGCACCCTGGTGGCCAGGGACTGTGGCTCATGGCTATGTACTTTCAGGGCAAGGACATTGTGTGCAGATTCCTTCTCTGAAGGAAAGCTGGGTGGAGCGGGGTGGTGCTGGGGAGCGGAGGGGGGTGGCCCCTGCACACAGCAGCTTGGTGGTAGGCTCCTGGCTCCCTCCACCGCTGGGCTGTTCCAGGGCATAAGCTCGGCGACAGTGACGCGGCTCCGTTGGAGAACCAGACGGTACCCCCAGGGCTTTCCCCGGGTTCCGCTAAGAAGGAGCGTGGGAGGCTTTCGGGCGGCGGGGAGACACGGGATTCAGCCGCTAGATTTCAAAAGCTAGCGTCAGGCGAGGGGTCCCAGAGGGACGGATGTGAAAGGGACGAGCGGGACTGTGACACGAGGGGACCTGCGGGAAGGCCTGTGAGGTGTCTGTGCAGAAAACTTTAGGGGTTGGGAGGTGCGGAGGCCACGGCGGGGGGGGCGTCCCGGGGGCCCTTCCTGGCTAGCTCTGGGGCCTGCAGGGGCCTAGGAGGGTGGTGGCCACGCCCACGGCCTATCCCGGGCGAGACCCGGGAGAACCCCGCATCCTCTCGGGGCTCGGAGTCTCTGCTGCTCCCAGGACGCATGCGGGTCTCCCCCAGGCACGCCCCGCCCCGCTACGCTTGGCGCCGGCCCCAACCTCCCCGGGTCCCTGTGCGCATGCGTGCCCCGGACCCGCGCATTCTGAGAGGCTGCTGCTGCCCACCGCCGACGCCCGGCGTGGGAGCGGAAGCTGCCGGTCAAGCTTCCGTCGCCTGCCTCCGCAGGTGCCTGGGTTGAGGGGCACGGCCACATGGAGAGGGATTCGACGTCCGGGGAAGGCGGGGCTGCCCCAGAATCCGGGACCACCTTGGTCCCAGACGGGGGCGGTGAGGAGGCGGGGGCCCTCAGGGAGACCGGGTCCTGCGGGCACGCGGGGGCGCATCTGGCCCTGGAGGCTGCCGGGCTGGTGGCCGCGGCTGTGCGGGAAGCTGTGGCCCCGAGTGGCCCAGAGGAGGCCGGCGCGGGGCAGGTGTTTGTGCTTGTGGTGCAGGATATCGTGGCGGAGGTGGAGGTGGTGGCGGTGGAAGACGAGGAGGTGCTGGCGGCGCAAGACGAGGAGGTGCTGGCGGCGCAAGACGAGGAGGTGCTGGCGGTGCAAGACGAGGAGGTGGCGCAAGCAGAGTGGGTGGAGAAGCCGAAGGAGCTGTCGCAGGCAGAGCTGGTGCTGCGGCCCGACACAGCCGGGGCCGCACTTGCCGCGCTGCAGGTGGTTCAGGAAGCGCTCCGCTCTGTGGATGTCCAAGCCACCAGGGCCTACCTGCGGCTCAAGCGCAGGATGAATCAGAAGCGGAGTGGTCACCTGGCTCGAAGGAGGGCCATCATCCAGGGCATCCCTGGCTTCTGGGCACGCGCCGTATCCTTCCTTCATCGCGCCGGCTGGGTGTTGGCCCCTGGGGAGGACAGTGGGAGCAGGGCAGCAGGGAGCAGAGCCTGAGCCTGAGCCAGGGGTAGAGAACTGCGAAGCTGGGCCGGGCTCCCCCAACCATGGACCCCACCCTTCCAGCAATGGGCACCTGCCAGCAGTAGGCCGCTGGGCCAGCAGGGGGCACAAAGCCCCGAACCCTGGGCCTACCCTTCTTCTGCGCTGCCTAGGGGGCTGGGGTCCAGCAGTGGGTGGTCCGGGAGGAGGTGGGTGCGGGCAGTGCGCGTTGGCGGGAAAGGCAGAGCCTGAGACCTGTGGAGGCCTCTGTGAGTGGAAGCTCCGGACCAGTGCTTTGGGGCTCAGCACCCCCACACGCCTCTGCGGTCCCGGTACCCGGGTCAACACTCTTGACTCCTAGTGAAGCCCAGCCCACTTGGCTCAGAGCACATGTTGGAAGGAAAG